>NC_084980.1:30614758-30644758 GCF_963691925.1 Scomber scombrus
TCATATTAACAGAGTTTAAATGAAAACATAATAAGATGGTATATTTGTGCTTGGTCCTGCAGCGTCGGTGCATTGTAAGTGTAACGGCAGATCTCGGTACTGCATCCGCTACGCTGGAGGTCTGCAATGCTTCAACTGTCAGGGCAACTCAGAGGGCCGCCACTGCGAGCGCTGCAAGCCTGGCTTCTACCAGCAGGGGGCGAAGCTGAGCTGTACGGCCTGCGACTGTAACCCTACAGGTAAGACACCAGCTGGAGGTTTTAATTTAATAAAAACACCTGAGAGTTAAAACACTGGACAAAGAGAAACGTTTTCTTTTCACGCTGCTGCAGGTTCGGTCAGCGCCGTGTGTGACAGCAGGGGGCGCTGCAGCTGTAAGGAAGGAGTCATGGGAGAGAGATGCGACCGCTGCAGAGACGGACTGATCGGACCCGACGGATGTTCACAAAGGTAAAAAAACTCCTCAGACACACAGATGTATAACCCTTAAATACTGTTCATACTCTCTCCTCACACAGCCTCAATGGACAAACATCTGGAGCATCTATACAAAAGTAGAACATTTAAAATATTTTCATTTTTGTGCCTTTTGGGCCACTTTAGGAAAAGTCATCAAATTTCAGAATAAAAGACATTTGGGGACCCAAACAAAACGTATGGCTTAAATTCAATGTGTTTTATTTTACCGGTTTCTGCCCTGACTTCCTGTCCTCTGTCGTTGTGTCTTGCAGCCGTCAGCCCAGAGAGGATTCTGGGAGTCGTAGTCCTCTGTGTTTCTGCTACGGTCACAGCAGCAGCTGCTCCGACCAATCGGCTTACTCCGTCCATGACATCACCTCCAACTTCGCCAAAGGTAACCTTTGACCTTTGACCTCTTCGCAGGTAACAGGTTGTGTATTCTGCAGGTCATGTGACTAACTGTGTGTGTGTGTGTGTGTGTGTATTCAGGTCCCGATGGTTGGTGGGTAGCGACGGCTCAGGCCGTTACCCCCGACAACGTCCACTTCCGCTGGTCCCCGAAGCATCAGGACCTGGAGGTGATCTCTAAGAACAGTCTGCCGGTTTACCTGTACGCTCCAGGTGAGACAAGCCCCGCCCACTACACCTCCTTTTACTCTCCTCCTCATTTCCTTTCTTATCTTATTCTCTTCTCTCGTTTATCTTCCTTTTTCTTTTTTTTCTTTCTATATTCGTCCCTCTCCAGTTTTCTCCTCTTTTCCTCCCTCCTCTCTTCTTTCCTCCTTTCCTTCCCTCCCCATTTTTCCTTATCCTTCCCTCCTTTCTCTCTCTTCTTCTTCATTCCTTTCTTCTTCACATCTGTCCTTTCCTCTCCTTGTTCCCTTTCCTTGCTTCCTATTATTCTCTTCTTTTATTTATCCTCCCCACTTCTCTTCATCTTTCAGGTCCTTCTTTCTTTTCCCTTCCTTCCTTCTTCCTCCTGACCAGGTGTTTCTCCTTCTCTCTTCCTCCTCTCTCATCTCTCCTTCTGTCGTCCTCCTCTCCTCTCTCCTCCTGACTAGGTGTTTCTCCTCCCCTCCTCCTCTCTCCTCCTGACCAGGTGTTTGTCCTCCTCTCCTCCTCTCTTCTCCTTCTCTCCTCTCCTCTCCTCCTCCTGACCAGGTGTTTCTCCTCCTCTCCTCCTCTCTTCTCCTCTCTCCTCCTCTCTCCTCCTGACCAGGTGTTTCTCCTCCTCTCCTCCTCTCTTCTCCTCTCTCCTCCTCCTGACCAGGTGTTTCTCCTCCTCTCCTCCTCTCTTCTCCTCTCTCCTCCTCTCTCCTCCTAACCAGGTGTTTCTCCTCCTCCTCCTCCTCTCCTCCTCTCTCCTCATCCTCCTCCTTTCTCCTCCTCCTCCTCTCCTCCTCTCCTCTCCTCCTCCTCTCCTCCTTTCTCTCCTCCTCTCCTCCTCCTCCTGACCATGTGTTTCTCCTCTCTCCTCTCTCCTCCTTTAGCTCCTTACCTTGGGAACCAGGTACTGAGTTACGGTCAGAACTTGTCGTTCTCTCTGCGTCTGGACCGAGGAGTCAGACATCCGTCCACCAACGACGTGGTTCTGGAAGGATCCGGTCTGAGAGTGTCGGCGTCGCTGGGAGACCTGCGCTCCATCGTCCCCTGTGGACAGAAGATCGTCTACAGCTTCAGGTCGACTCTCAACTTTATTAACAACTACAGTCTTTATTTCTCTATAATCTAACTGGACCCAGAGCAGCTGGAAGTGTTTTTATGGCACTAAATATATTAAATTATAAAAATTAAATAGTTAAATGTTTAACCCTCTTGTTGTCCTCGAGTCAAGGAAGGAAGAGAAGAAGAAGGAAGGAAAGGAGGAAGGAAGGGAGGGAAGGGAGGAAGAAGGAAGGAAAGGAGGAAGGAAGAATGGCAGGGAGGAAGAAGGAAGGAAAGTAGGAAGGAAGGAAGGAAAGGAAGGAGGAAATAAGGAAAGGAGGAAGAAGGAAAGGAAGGAGGGAGGGAGGAAGGAAGGGGGAAGGAAGAAGGAAGGAAAAGAGGGAGGAACAAAGGAAGGAAGGAAGGAAGGAAGGAAGGAGGAAAGGAAAGAAGGAAGGAAAGGAGGAAGGAAGGACAGAAGCAAGGAAGAAAGGGGGGTGGAGGAAGGAAAGAAGGAAGGGTGGAAGGAAGGAAAGAAAGATAGAAGGAGGAAGGAAGGAAGGAGAGAAGGAAGGAGGGAAGGAAGGAAAGAAAGAAAGAAGGAAGGGAGGAAAGAAGGAACAGTCAAAACAGACGAGGTCAGTTTGACCCGGGAGGACGACACGAACGTTAAAAAAACAGTTCTGGAGGATTTAATGGATTTTCATATCAAATGTTAAATGTTGTGATGTGTTTTGAACAGATTGGACGAGCGAGCCGGCAGCAGGTGGAAACCTCAACTCTCCTCCTTCCAGTTCCAGACGCTCCTCCAGAACCTCACCGCCATTAAGATCAGAGCAACGTTCGGAGACAACGGTGAGCTTCAAACATCTGTTTCTCTAATCTTTGATTAGTACCTCTAACTGTACTACAGTAAAGTACAAGTACCTCAAACTGTACTACAGTGAAGTACAAGTACCTCAAACTGTACTACAGTAAAGTACTAGTACCTCTAACTGTACTACAGTAAAGTACAAGTACCTCTAACTGTACTACAGTAAACTAAAGGATCTTCAGGGTGATGATGAGGTTTCTGTGGTTTTCTCTCCAGGACGCGGTTACCTTGACAACGTGAAGCTGGGCTCGGCCCGGCGGGGCCCCGGGTCTCCTGCCGGCTGGGTGCAGACCTGCAGCTGTCCTCAGGGGTACGAGGGTGAGTTCTGTGAGCGCTGCTCGGCCGGGTTCACTCGGAGGAGCCCGGCAGACGGAGCCTTCAGCCCCTGTGAGCCGTGCAGCTGCAGGGGGGGCAGCTGCGACCCTCAGACCGGAGACTGCTACTCTGCTGATGAGACTCCAGCCGACCGGAGCTGCTCGGAGGGGTTCTACAGAGACCCGCTGCAGCCCACATCCTGCAGGAAGTGTCCCTGTGCAGAGGGGGTGTCCTGCTCGCTGCCTGCTGGAGCTCAGGAGCCTCGCTGTGACCGCTGCCCCACCGGCACCACCGGTAGGTCCAACACCCACAACACTGACGAGCTCATCTCCTTTGACTGTTCCTTCTTTCCTTCCTCCCTCCCTCCTTCCTTCCTTCCTTCCTTCCTTCCTTCCTCCTTTCCTTCCTTCCTTACTTCCTCCTTTCCTTCCTTGACCAGAGGACAACAGGAGGGTTAAGCAAGTTGAATTATTTGGTACAAAGTTTTTATGGTTACACCACTTAGACGTTTTTGCCATAATCCTCTAATATATTCTCTCAAAATGGATTAAAAGCAGAAATTTGATGCTGGGTCCACAAAAAAGAATGTGTGCAAGTTATTCATACGTTTATTTCACAGACTGTATATAAGAAATGGACGTAACATCCGTGACGTCACCCATTGGTTTGTGGACTGCTGCTCGGAGGCCAATAGTATCGGATCTGAGCAGCGCCATCTTGAAAATTTCAGGTGCATGCTGGGAAAAATAAAAACATGGATTCTACTTATATGGGCATCAGGAGGAGCATGAGGCGCCCTCCTGAACCTGTGAACCAATCAACCTGTCAATCACCACGTAGCCACGCCCTAATGCATACCCTGCTTTATCGTCACATATAAAATCAGGGAGGCCAAAATGTCCCAAATGAACATCATACTGCATTGAAGAAGGCTTTAAACTAGCGATTGAGACCATAAACACATTTTGAAAACGTTTACTGAGGTTAGAAATCAAGTGTGAAGTTGGTGAATTCTCCATTGACTTGTATAGAGACGGAAGTCCTTTTGACACCAAAACGGTCGCCCCCTGGTGGCCTTTTGATAGAATGCAGTTTTAAGTTACTTCTGCGTTTGCATCATTTCAGAGGACCGGAACTCCCCGCCTGGTTTATTTTCACTTTTTAACCCTGATGTTTCACTGACCCTTTGTTGTTGTTGTTGTTCTTCAGGCTCTCGCTGTGACGTCTGTGAGGAGGGTTTCCATGGCGACCCCGGGCGCGGCGACAGCGTGCTCAGCCCCTGCCGACGGTGCGAGTGTAACGGGCACATCGATATCCACGTGGCGGGAAGCTGCGACCGACGCAGTGGCGAGTGTCTGAAGTGTCTGAACAACACGGAGGGAAGCAGCTGTGAGAAATGTCGGAGAGGTTTCTTCCACAGCCGGCCGAACGACGCCTGCAAACGTAAGATCAACGCGATCAATAATCAATAACAGCCTCATAATCAATTCCTTTAAAGATTTATTAAGCAAAACCGTGACCTGATTCTACTCTGGTTTAGTGCCATCTAGTGGCGAGGAAGCAAACTCTAGTGGTGAGGAAGCAAACTGCAACTTGAACTAAAAAACCAGATGAATAAATATTATTATTTATAAATGATTCTCAGTTAATAAGAACAATTAATTTTATTATCAATTCATTTTTTATTCAATTTACATATATAATTTTTGTTACATTTTATTTATTTAATTTTTAATTTGTTATTTTCAGTTTCAAAAAATCATTTTAGATTTGAAAATCTATTATTTTTGGACAGTTTATAGGCTAAATAATAATAATAGTAATAACAATAACTTTATTAGTTTACAGCTTTTCTTAAAGGAGCAGTGTGTCTGGTTTAGTGCCCTCTAGTGGCGATGATGCAAACTGCAACTTGAACCAAAAAACCCAGATAAATTACATTATTTGTATATTTATTTGTATACAATTTATATGTTATTTTTTTATCTGAACATTTAAACTGAAGGTTCAAACATGCAGTGATGATGTGTGTTGTGATTTTAATGTGTTTAATGTGTTTCATGTGTTTCCTCTGCTCAGCGTGCGACTGCGATGTTTCGGGCTCAGAGTCGGGTCAGTGTGATGATTCGGGTCGCTGTCGGTGCCGACCGGGCTTCGACGGTTCAAGGTGTCAACGGTCCGACTGTCCCGCCTGCTTCAGCCCTGTTAAAGCCAAGGTAGGTCTGAGGAACCTATTGGTACTTTCACTGCAGCGTTTCTTCCACCAGTGTTCATATCATCATATATCATTGATTGATCTTCATGACACCTTGATTGTTCATAATGAGTCTCTTTCTCTCTCTGTGTGTCAGATGGATGCGTACGCTGCCAAACTGAAGGACTTAGAGCGACTCTTCTCAGACATGGACGGAGGTTTGAAACCGACCAACAGCGATGAGATGGAAGCTGCTCTGAGAGCTACGGAGCAGCTGGTGAGCAACCTGCAGGACACAACCGACCAGCTCACAGGTAAGATCAGTTCAGATAAGATAAGATGAGATATTCCTTTATTAGTCCCACAATGGGGAAATTTGCATTGTCACAGCAGCAAATGGACAGTAATAAGAGCAGCAATAAGAAAAAGAATTACAAGAAGTTCAAAAAAATTATAAGAACAATAATCGTGAGAAATATGTAGTAAAATAATCGTGACATTATTTACAAACCAAAAGGAATAAATAAATAAATACATAAAAACTGATGATGTCACTCCTCCTGTGCCCAATAGAAATGGAGGAGGGTCTGAAGTCTCGCCTGGCGTCGATCAGCCGGAGTCAGCTGACAGAAGGCCAGGAGATCCAAAACATGGCCGCCGCCGCCGATGACATCAGACGCCTGCAGCAGACGTACGGGACGAAGGAGGCGACGGTCCAAACGCTGACGAAGGAGATGAGACAGAAACTGGAGGCGGCGAAGTCGATCCTTCAATCACTTGTAAGAGCTCAGGTTAAAACTACAGACTCTCCTAAATTAAACCTTTTGAGTTTAGTTTTTAACCCTCAGATACTTTTCAGAGTCTAATTTCACACAGTTTCACATCTGAGAGAAGAATAAAATACCTTAAAAATGTTTTATTTTAGACAGACATTAAGTTAAGTGTTTGACTCAAAAACCTAACAAACTTTAAAAAATAGAGTTTATTCACATTTAATATAATAAATTGAAATCGTTATGTTCCCCTGTGTCTATTTAACGTTGGACCAGAATATAGCTAACTCCCTCTGCTCTCTGAAAAAGCTTCATTAAGGATTTATTAATAACTGATGAGGTGTTTATGAATGATGTTGATAATATGAATAGACTTATCAAAGAACCATTAAACTATAACTTTAATGCTTTTTTATAACTCCAACATATGACAAAGAGTTAAATGTGTAACGCAAAGAAACTTGATTTGTATCCAGAATCAAAGCCTTAGTGTGATTGTATCGTCATGCTTTTTCAAATTCCTCAATTTTTTTGGTCATTTGACAAATATTTTAGTGGATTTTTGCGTTGCGTGGCTCCGCTGCTCTTCTGTCAGTCTGACAATCAGTCGTATTACTTTTATCAATCAATCAATATATACTTTATTGTCCCTCAAGGGAAATTTGTCTTGGGCTCTGAGTGCTGACACAGCTGCCGCCATAGTTAAAAAGAACAAAGAAAGTAAAATAAAAGTAAAGTTGCACATTTGCACAATAATAACTGATGTATTGCCACCTATTGCCTCAATATACACATATTGCACATTCCCACAAACTTCCATCCAAGATATACTTGGATCGGTACTGATACTGTAATGTTTTAAACGATACCCAGCTCTAATCAATGTGCAGTTCATTCTTATACAAATTAGCTGAAATTAACTCAAACTGATAAATAATGAAGGTTTAATGAGCTAAAAACCACCAGAACAGTAAAACGATGATGATGATGATGATGATGATGATGATAATTATGATGATGATGATGATGATGATGATGATGATGATGGTGTTCTTCCTTCCTGTCAGGAGTTTCCTGCTTCAGATGCTCCGCTGGGATCCAACGCTCTCTCTACATTGGTGCAGACAGCGATGAGCCTGGCTGACAAGTGAGTTTCATTGCATTGATTTCATGGTTGATGAGTCGATAAGATGATCAGCTGTTGGATGTTTGTGTCTTATCAACACGTGTTCCTCTCTGTGCTTCCTGCAGACATCAGACGAAGGCCGACACGGTGGAACGAACCGCCAACGACGCTCTGCGAGACTCAGAGAAGAGTCTGGCTCTGGTCCGGACGCTCATGAACAAAGAGAACAAAGTCAAGGAGACGATCGGAGACCTGAAAACCACGTGAGTCTCTTCTGTCGAGTCTCAGATCTGCTTTCTAAAATCTGCAATGACTCTCCAGACTAAAGCTTCCTGTGTGTGTGTTCAGGTACGACCAGATCTCGGCTCAGGTGAAGGGTTTTGAGAACCAGGCGACCCGTCTGAGCGGCGAGGCCCGAGACGAGAGCCGGATGGCAGACGGCATGCTGAAAGACATCGCCAACATGGAGCGAGAAATCCCATCGTCCCTGAAGGTAACGCCGCTGTTTGTAACTCTCATGAATGAATGAATACGATCTTGTTGTGCGTGAGTACGACCGTCTGTGTTCCCTTCATGCTCAGGTGGAGGTGGACGCCATGATGACCCGGTTGGTCGGTCTGAAGGAGTCGGTGGACCAGAGCGTCCCAGAATACGAGGCGCTGCAGGACAGCGTGCAGAGAGACAAGACCACTGCTGAGGATCTGCTGGCTAAAGGAAAAGCTGCTCAGCAGGTACTGAACGATTGTTTCAGCTTAAACATCCACGTGATAGAGCTCAGAATCAGAACCTTTGGTCTGAACTCTACATTGACTGATAAGAAGTTAACCCTCCTGTTGCCCTCAAGTCAAGGAAGGAAGGGAGGGAGGGAGGGAGGGAGGGAGGGTGGAAGGTAGGAAGGAAGGAATGAAGGATGGAAGGGAGGACGAAAGAAGGAAAGGAGGGAGGAAGGGATAAAGAAGGAAGGACAGGAGGGAGGAAAGGAGAAAGAAAGAAGGACAGGAGGGAGGAAGGGAGAAAGAAAGAAGGCCAGGAGGGAGGAAGGGAGAAAGAAGGAAGGACAGGAGGGAGGAGGGAGGGAGGGAGGGAGGGAGGGAGGGAGGGAGGAAGGAAGGAAAAGAGGGAAGGACAGAAGGACGGACGGAAGGAAGGAAGGACGGACGGACGTAGGATGGAAAGAAGGAAGGAAGGAAGGAAGGAAGGTAGGAGGAAGGAAGGAAGGAAAGAAGGAAGGAGGGAGGGAATGAGGGAGGGAGGAAGGACAGAAGAAAGAAAGGGGGATGGAGGAAGGAAAGAAGGAAGGGAGAAAAGAGTGGAAGGAAAGAAAGAGAAGGAGGGAGGGAGGACAGATGGAAGGAAGGGAGGGAGCAAATAGAGAGGAAGGAAAGACAGAGAGAAGGAAGGGAGGAAAGAAGGAACAGTCAAAACAGACGGGGTCAATTTGACTGAATCTGTGTGATTTCTCTCTGCAGGACTTCAACACGCTGCTGGACAGAGTCAACGTCGCCAAGGCTGAAACCGAAGGCGCTCTGCAACGCATCAACAGCAACATGGGCGATCTGGACGAATCGCTCGCCACCCTGAAAGGTAACAAGACTCTCCGCAGACCAGCTGACGGACTGATGGTTGTTTTATCTCAGAAACGCAGAGAACAAACTCTTCCTCTTCCTCTTCTTCCTCAGGGTTCGACCAGCAGATCGCCGGCAGCAAAGCTCAGGCTGACGTCGCCATCAAGCGTCTTCCTGCCATCAACTCCACCATCCAACAGGCCGTCAGAAACAACGGAGAGACGGTTTCCATCCTGGGAGACGTGTCCAACAACTACAACGCTGCACTCGGAACCATCAACCTGCTGGAGAACTCTCTCAACAGTCTGGAGGTAAAAAACATGGCGAGAAAGTTGTCTGACAGACTCATTAAAGATCAACTCTGCTCTGTGCTGACCGGGTGTGCTTGTTTTTTGCTCTTCAGGGATCCGTTGGCTCTTTGCCGACTCACACCCACATCGTGAGAGACGTCAAAAACCTGAACGAGGGAGCAAGTGGTCTGAGGAAGATCGCAGGCACCACAGCTAGAGATGTGGCTGCAGAGCTGGAGAAGGCCAGGAGGCAAGAGGTTAATGCTGGAGAGGTAAGAGAGCTGCCCACAAACACACTAAAGGCCCATTTATGCTCAACTTCCGTAGGAAAATGTACACGTCCTTTTCAAACGATGTTACCGTCACTGCTCACATAATTCCATGCGTCCTTTACGTTCGCATGGATGTTAACCAATACATCCACCAGGGGGCAGCACAGAGGCAGCACAAAGGTTTATGACAACAACAAACTCAAAAACAAACAGACTGTGGAGGAGATATTGATAATGTACCTCGTTCCGCCATTGTTATTTCTTCTTTGCGTCTCACTACAGCTACGTATAGGGTAGTGACAGCAACACTGCCCCCCCATGGTTTCCGGTGGTACTGCTCCGTTTGGTCCGTATCTGTAAGCTTTATGGAAACGTGCAGAAATACTGACGAAATGAACGCAGAGCATGGACAGAAGGCTCCGTCCGTATCCGTATTTAACGTTGAGCATAAATGGGCCCTTAAGACATCAGACCTTTACTTTTGGGGACATTTCATAGACATAGATTCATTTTCTAGACTTACCCAAACCCTAAGCTTAACCACTGACCCAAAAATCAGCCTTTTTCCAATTGGGGACCCGTTCTTTGTCCCCACTGAACTGGTCCAAAGTCTGAAATGTGTCCCCAGAAGTAGCCTATCAAAGCCTCACAAACTGTTGTAGAAACATGAGTTGATGTGACTGTTTCCTCTGCAGGCTGCCGTCGGAGCAGGTGCAGCTTTCAACAACGCCAAACAGACCAGAGACGCTGTGGGAAAAACACTGCGAGACGTCAGCAACCTGCTGGCCATGATGAGTGAGTACAGATCCTCATACTGTCCATCATATCATCAATCATTGGGTTCAAAGTTATCTGGTCGGCTTTATGGAGGTTTACAGTGAGTTTTAGCTCATTGTTTAGCACCAAATCCAACCAGATGCTGCATCAAATGGTCCCAAATTATCAGAATGATTTCTTAAAGTTTGCAATTCAAGTGTTTCTAAAACTGTTCCAGCATCTGAAGAACATTTCTGTCCTTACTGCTGAATCCTACAGTTTTCAGTGTGTTATGTGTTTGATTAACATACAGAGAATTATCAGATACACACACACACACACAGGAAACATGACTAAATGTACAAATGTATATAGGTGGACAAAAAACATAATTTCAAGTAGTTTTAACCAGATTGAAACTATAAAGGACCAAAACTAGAACCCTGAGGAACCCCACATGTAATTATTAACATTATCAATAGAAGGTTCATGGTTTCTTCTTCTTCTTTTTGTGTGCAGACCAGCCCGGCGTTGTGGACGAGTCGCGTCTGAAGGAGCTGGAGGACTCTCTGGCCGACGCTCAGAGGGACGTAGACGACGTGCTGAAGCCTCGGCTGAGAGACATGGAGGACCAGGAAGCTGCACATCGCCGCCGGCTGTCTGGCATCAACGTGGACATCGACACCATCCTGGCAGACATCGCTAACCTGGAGGACATCCTGGAATCCATCCCCAATGGCTGCTTCAACAGCCCGCCCATCGAGGAGCCCTAAGAGTCCACCTGCTGCCACATATGGTGCAAAAACTGTTCGATTTTAGCAAGTCAGTGAGAAGGACTTGGAGTTTTTTAGTGGTACACATTAATGATGATATATGATATTATTCTGGGCTGCAACTATTTATATTATGGATTCATCTGTCAATTAATCAATTAGTTGTTTGGTCTTTAAAATGTTACAAAATGATGATAAATGTCAATCAGTGTTTCCCAAAGTCCAACAAGACACCAGAATATATTCACATTTAAGAAGCAGAATCAGAAAATGTTACTTAAAATGATCACTCAACTAACCGATTAACTGACTAATAGTTGCAGCTCTAATATTATTATAAAACTATGCATGTAGAATGATGTATGATTATTTATTTAGTTTTTAGCTTCAGAAGTTTCATCGTCTGGAGGAAAAATTTGTCTCCAAGATGTCGACTTTTAAGGAGCTTTAGTTTTTTTTTATTCTCCATTATTCACTCCAAGAACACTGCATACTACATTTCCCATAATGCAACCCGGCAGTGTCTTTCATTATCCTCGTAGTTCCCCTTATGTTGGAGGAAACCACTTAAACCACATTAACACCAGTTGTTTTTTTGTCAATTTTTTTGCACATTTTGTATCAATAAATAAATCTGAATCTTGTCAAATGAAGCTTATTTTTTAAGTTTCTTGTGTCGGACATGTTGACAGTTAACTTACAGATTTAATGATGTTTTTTTATAGTCTGTTTTTTGAATTTTTGCACACTGTTACTGATCCTGTGTCTAACTTCTACCTGATGAGCAGCGACTGGATGTTTTGTTTTTGTGAATGTGTGTGAGTCATTATTATAGTATTCTATTTATAACTGTACATACAGTTTCAGCTTTTATTATGTTTTACTTCCTGTTTTTTTATTTGTTGACCAGCAGAAATATTTTATACTGAATGTATCTAAACTGCTATTAAATAAAACCTGCTGCACTTTTCTGATTAACATATTTTATTTGTCTCATTGTTATTGAGATCCAGAGTTTTTGGACTTTTTCTCTAATCTTTGATTTTTGCTGAAATATTGGATCATTTGAACATTTATTGAAATGAAAGCATGTGAGAAGTTTAGAGGGAAAAATCACTATTTGGTGGAGCTGTTAACAACTCATAGACATCTGAGATGTGAGCCGACTACACACTGCTTTTTGGTTTCATCTTTAACAATGTGTTGTATTTATAAAGCTTGTTATATTATCCATTGTGTCAAATCTGCATCTGAAAAGTAACTAAAGCTGTTAAATAAATGTAGTGGAGTAGAAAGTACAATATTTCCCTCTGAGATGTAGAAAGTAGCATCACATGGAAATACTACAGTAAAGTACAAGTACCTCAAACTGTACTACAGTAAAGTACAAGTACCTCAAACTGTACTACAGTAAAGTAAATGTACTTAGTTACTTTGCACCACTGTGTAAGGGTTAATGGGATGAGGTTGAAAGCTCCAGGAATTACAGTTAAGATTCATGAAGGAATCAGTCATGTAAATGTTATTTAAGCGCAAATTGCAATAAATCCACACACACACACACACACACACACACACACACACACACACACACACACACACACACACACACACACACACACACACACACACACAAACACACACACCAATAAAAATGACACATAGCTTTTTTAAGAGTGCATCACAGTTTACAATCAAAAAAAGTCAGAGCAACAAAAAGGCATCAATACAGAAAACATGATTTTCATCTGCAGCTACATGATACGACTCAAAGTCTCTCTCACACACGCACACGCACACACACACACACACACGCACGCACACGCACACACACACACACACACACACACACACACACACACACACACACACACACACACACACACACACACACACACACACACAGGAAACATGACTAAATGTACAAATCATTGCAAACAAATGTACAGTTCACATTAATGAGGCGTTGATCTTCAGTAATAGAAAATGGAGAGATGTGGCTGATGAGCCCCACTGTTTATTATATTTATATTTATTTATATTCACTTTTTTTCCTGTCGTTTCTTTTTTCGTTTTTCAGTTTTTTTCTTTCTTTTTTTTTGCAAACACGTTCACAAACAGATCATATTTCTACCAAGTGATAAACATTCATGCCAGAACCAAACTGTCTAAGCATGCAGTCTCTAAGAAGAAGAAGAAGAAGAGCTAACAGGAGCAAAATGAAGAGGAGAAAAAAAACCTTCATCATAATCATCATCATCATCATCATAATCATTATCAAACACGTCAAATGATTTCATCTGATCCTGATATCAGAAAACAACCTGAACTGTGACCTGCTAACGGAGCCTGAAGCATCAGTGCTGTTGCTATGGTTACCTGCAGTTTAAATATCTGGAGGTTTAACTGTCGACTAAAACTACGTCTGATGTGTCTTTATGTACAGTTTCAGCTTCTCAGCCTCAGAAATCATCGAGTCTCGAGCCAGAACGTTTTTTTTTTTTATATCCTAAAACTTTTCCTCCCGCTGAGCCGTGATGTTTAACACGGAGCTGAAATGATTTATTTTATTTTATAGCTAATTTTATACAAATTTGCAGAGTAATTTGTGGATTTAATGTGTTTTTTTAAAGGATATTTTACAGAACCAAACAAGTAAACACAGTAAAGTACAAGTACCTCAAACTGTACTACAGTTAAGTACAAGTACCTCAAACTGTACTACAGTAAAGTACAAGTACCACCATAGTTGATAAGTTACACTGTGTTAAACTCCATATTAGCACATTAGACTCTTACTTTAAAACACTTTAATTTTGACCGCAAATTACTCCGAAAATTTCACTTCCACCCTGAAATCTTTATGTCCACATTTTATGTCTTCGACTTTTTATCACAGAACCAAATATTGTCTACAGTTGAGAGTTTCATGTCAGTCACTAACTCTTAATTAAATCTGTTAAATCACTTTAAGATGAATCTGTTCATTGGAGACGTTCTTACATGAAGCTTGACGCGGCTCCGATCAAACGGAGCCGGCTCCACATCGATGACACGTCTGCAGCCCTTTGAGATTACCTCCACACATCGTCCGACACCCCCCCCCCTTCCCCCAGACCCCCCCGATGGTAAAGTCACATGACACAGACAGAAGGAGGGTCACTAAGGCTGCATTCACATCAAGTCCACCAATGAGGGAGGAGCAGCCGTCCTCCTATTGGCTGAGTTTGGGTTTGGTGTGAATGCAGCCTTACGATCCTGTTGGGAAAGACGAGTATATGTTTGACACTGAAGACAGACGAGGACGGTTTAGTCTGGGGGGGGGGGGTCAGGGGTATATTCATATAGATGATGGTAGTAGATGCCCCCCTTCCTCCTCCTCCTCCCCCCCCTCCCTGCTCTTCCTGTTCTGTGATTGGCTGGTTATCCCGAGGCGTTGATGTACAGCTGACTCTGCAGGATGTAGTCGATGACCGGCTGACTCAGGTAGTCTACGACGTGACCGTCCCCGTGCTGCAGGGCCAATCTGGTGGGGGGGGAGTGGAGGTTAACTAAATATATACAGGTTATATTTAACATTTAACATCTTACACTCTTGGTTTCATAAGAAGATTGATATCGATAGACACGTTTACATGCAGCAAAAAATTCGAATTTCTGATCGTATCAAACTTAGTTTGGACTTTTAAAATGCTTGTAAACACCTTTAGTCCGTTCTACATCAGACCTACTTCGGACCATAACGGACATCTCAACATCGGATAAGAACACCTAGATAATTCGTTCATAGTCAGCATTTTAACGCCATGTAAACCCAGCAGTCGTATCTAAATTGGATATTGCATTCTGTTCATGCTCGAGAATTTCTGCTGTGGCTTTGACCCGGAAGTGAAAAATCCGTTGTTCTTTTTATATGCATTATTAGAAGTAAGATAATGCAGGAAATGTACGCTACTGTAGCATCGTCCATCTCCTCGTACGCCATCTTTGTTTGAATGCCGTCAGATAGTTTGTTGTTGCTGTTAAGTAGAGGTCAACAGGAAGTGGCTGTTTGTTGAGAGGGCTACAGGAAGTGGCTGTTTGTTGAGAGGTCAACAGGAAGTGGCTCTTTGTTGAGAGGGCTACAGCGCAACATAGCGTAACGGAGTCAGCCATGCTCCGGCCATTTATCCGATATTCTGAACGGCATGTATACTCAGACAAGTGATCCGGTCTTATGCATCTTTATCTGATACGATCAGAAATTCAAATTCAAAAGCGTGTGTAGAGATACGTCCAGCATGTGTTTAACGAATCAGATATCGGATGTAAAGACGATGACAATCAGACGTATAAACTGGACCAACCTGCTCTTGGTGGAGCTGACGATGGACATCGGGTGATGCAGGTCGTCTTTCACCACGACGATGTTATCCTGAAACCAAGAACAGCAGAAACAAACATCTGGTTGTTAGATTTCGCTGTAAAACGTGACATCAGACGAGGTTCAACCAGTTGATCGCGGCGCTCTGATCTCACCTTGTACTTGCGGAGGACGGAGGAGTGATTCATGATCCTCTCGGTGTCGGCTGCGTCACGCGGAACAACCACGATCCCGAAATCTCCCACGATCACCTCCATCTGGAACAAGACAAGCACCAGATTCAGACGCAGCTCAAATGTTTTCATATCAAAATGTTTCATCTTCCTGTAAAATGTTTTAAATTGTTTGAACTCAGGTTGAATACAATCGTGTACATTAACCTCCTGCGTCCTCAAATCACATGTTGGGTTTGCTGGACCTTAAAGCGATGGTTGGGCGTAATTTCGACCTAGCGTCATATGCACCATGACGTCTATCTAAACACCACCTCAACCCTTTTTTTTCATTTGGTCGCAAATTAGTGGAGTTAGAGCCATCAGCCGAATGCTTTAGTACAGGCGCTAACGGACCCACCAGAGTATCTCGTACATTACTCCACTAATAATGTCTGGATTGTTATCAAACTTCTACAGTAGTACAAATAGGGTCTTAACTCATAAATCGATGCATTGGATAGTTTGTAAGTACACCAGGAGTTTATTAAAATAACACTTACCTGATGGCTTTTACTCTTCTGATAAAGCTGTAAACATCTATTTGTACATTTCAGATTTTTGTGTTTTTGTTTTTTTTGTTGTCTTTCTATCAGCTGAACTTTCCTGATCTTTGACTGAAATATTGAACCACAGAGTTATATAAGGAGGAAGATGTTGATATCTGCTTTAACTCAGCGTCCAGCAGGAGAAACGAGCTCATTAATTAAACTCAACAAGTCCTGAAAGTCCTGAAAGATAAAACTTTTTTTATCTTGTGCCCACAAGATAAAAACATCTATTGTTTTAACATAAATCATAGATTTAAAAAATCATCTTTAAGGACTTCAGGGTCATTTAACATGAAATATGTTGAACAAATCAAACCACACTCTTCATTTAAGATGCATTTGATTGTTCCTTAAAACTGAATCTGTTGAATAAATAAATCTTTCTTCTCTTCTTTAAACACATCAGGTCTGAGACACTCATGAATATTAAGTTTCTAAATCATTAAATCACTGAAACTTTCATCCATGAACCTTAAAATGTGTTCAACTTCTCACAGAGCTGGAAAATTACGGAAGCGTATTGCTGCCACACGGATCAGTATCACATTATAACGTGATGGTTTCTTGTGATAACATAAAACTTTTCAAGTTATAATGAGATAAGTTGGTCTCAGGCGGAGTTGGACCCCGGTTAATCAGGTTGTGAACCGGCATCACCATGACCCAAAACAAGGATTGATGTTTACAGCCTTTCTCTTTTAATTTGTGTCAAAGCAAAACGTCAAAATCATCTTTATGCTTTTGCAGCATTGTGATGGTGATTCAATGACAATCTCACCATGATTTAGGCTAAAATAAGTACCATCAACAAAGCCGGCATGTGCTGGTCGGGTTTTGGAGCGCACCTATTTTTGTAGGCTGCAGCCGACTAAAGATGTTGGATAGCTGTTCCGTATCTGGCTGTACTCAGTTTGCCCGGGCCGGCGCCACAAAGGCCCCTCTGTTTAAGATTGATTTATATATCTATAGAAAAATAGCAATTTAGCTATTTTTAGCTTTTTTTGGTTGTTTTTTTAGCTGTTGTTTCGGAACCATAGACAGCGCTGTTTGTTGGGTGTAGGGGGGGGCGTTCCCTGCAAACAGCTGTTTCTATGCGCCTCCCCCTGCTGATTTTATCACGTTATAACATGATACTGATCCGTTTTTTTCCCCCTGGGGTGGCAGCAATATGCTGCTGTAGAAAATGACATTTACTAAAGTACTGTACAATGCAATGTAGTATGTGATGCTACTTTATACTTCACTCCACTACATTTCAGAGGGAAATAATGTCTCTTTACTCCATTACATCAAACTCATAGTACTGCAGTACGTTTAGTATTAGTACTTTTCCTGCAGTAAAGGATCTGAATACTTCTTCCACCACTGCTGGTTCATCTGCAGCTATAATAATAATAATTGATGCTCAGTTGATTTCAGTCAGTTGCAAAACAGTTGCTTCTGTCTGTGATTCAGCAACACTTTGCAGCTGTAGTACTCCTCTGAAGGATTACTCACTAAAACTGTGTTTCAAATCCAGCAGTTTTATTTTTATAGGTGATTTTCTCTGTAGCTTTTTTCTCTTTGCAGATTTTTCCTTTGACAACATCGAAATGACCCGTCGATCATTTTGATTGACTTCAGTGGAAATATCTAGAGGGGGGGTTGGGGGGGGGCAGGGGGGCTACAGTGTGCTTACATCACTGTCCTTCCACAGACCAGGGATGCAGAAGGACTCCAGGAGATCACTGCCACACAGGAGCAAGATGCGCAACTCTACAGACGACAAAAACAGGCAGGAGGAAAGAGACACACACCTCAGTAAACATCGACGTTTACTGGAAACAAACAAACCAACCAACCAACCAACCAACCAACCAGAAGGAGTTCAGACAGCAGGAAGGAAACCAGAGGACACACAGCAGCATCTGAAGGTTCAGACACTGCAGCAGCACTCACCGATCTCCTCGTATCTCACTGCGGTTCCCAAGTTAGCGTTCTCATCTGACAGAGGCAGAAAACACACAAGTCAATATTACATAGATGAATATATGGAGGCATGAGAATGCCACTAGAGTAGAATAGAAATCACTTAATGCATGCAATAGGGTCAGTGATATATAAGGGTTGGTAAGATGATGAATTCATAAATCAGTTAAACTAGTTTTAAAAGCAGCATCAGGTTTGTTAAAATGTACATTTAGTATTTTTGTTGGTTTTATATCATTTGAAATGATATTTGCACCATTTTATACCAAAAGTAAGACTGAATGCTCCTGAAAATGTCAAATGGTGTAACCACAAAAGAATGATATATATTACATATTTTATCACCTACAGTGTATTTAAGTGGACTTATACTAGTTTTTATGGTTACACCACTTAGACATGTTTGCCATAATCCTCTAATATATTCTCTCAAAATGGATTAAAAGCAGAAATTAAAACTAAACCACATGGACACTATAAACTTCACTGACCCTGATATTAATGTATGGAGTCATGACAGTGCCACCATAGAAGAATGAATCTATTTGAAATTCACTGATTCCCTAAATGTGCATTTAAATGATGCATGAAGCCATCTAACCAATCAGAGCTCCTGTTGCTGCTCTGTGAAATCAGACTATATTAAATGTACTGAATCATGTTTGAGATCCTATAAAATAAAACCTTTATGAGTCTGAACTGACCGACGAAGGTGAAACGTTCGATGTGTGGACGGACGCAGCAGATCTTCCCCAAACTCTCACTGACCTTCCCCCACAGTTTGACTGAGAGAGAGAGAACACATGGTGAAATTAAAGAGACAATTAAAGTTTATTATTTTAATGATTGTGACTGTTTGCTTCCTCGTCTCGGCCCATGTTTGAGTTGTGTGATGTGTGACGGCTGCTTTGAACCTGTAGGTCTGCGTTTCCTGAGGAATACTCATGTTAAATACATTAAGGCAGTGGTAGGCAAATATAAATATAAATATAAACATATTAATATTAATATATAAAGATATTGAGTTTCTAACATGTTTTTAATAAAAGTTTAGAACAAATGAAGTGTGATTGAGTCTGTAAAGGTCTGTAAAACATCACATTTAGGCTCAACGAGAGAAATAAATCCATGTTTTATGTTGTCATGGCAACAAAGAGGAAAAGCAAAGAACTTAATGTTTAATAACACTTTCTCGGTGTGACCTACAAAGGGTAAAGTACCAGTTCTTTGTGGTTATTTGCTATTGGCTGTAGTCATACAGGTTGACATGTTTGACCAATCACAGATCATTCTTTGCTCCTCCAGAGACTATAAAAGATGAGCTGATGTCACTTTGTGTGTCTGATGTCTCTAATAAACAGTTTAATCTCCAGCCCAGCCTTGTTTTATAGATTATTTCATCTTTGTATTAAGTGTTTCCATGACAACATCATCATCATCATCATCATGAGGCTAACAGATGAAGAGGAGACAGGAAGTGACTGACCGGCTGTGGGCTTGTGATTCATGTTGTTGTGGTTCTGGTAGATGGGCGGAGTCTGGTTCTGCGGCTGACCAATCACAGGAGTCGTTGACGGCGTGTTGACGTTGGACAGAATACAACCGGTGACTCTCTGAGGAAGAAATCAATCAATCAATCAATCAATCAATCAATCAATCAATCAATCAACACTTGTATATGAAGTTTAGTTCAAAGCACACAACACCAAAAACTGCACTCATATAAATCATATCAATATAAATCATTTCACAGTTAACTCTTTCATACTGTTCATATTCTGACTCATAATTAGTCTCTGCACTAATTCACATTCATAAATTATCCCCCAGTCATTAATAAATGTTTAATTAATCATTAATGAAGAGAGAGAGAGAGACAAAGAGACAGAGAGAGAGACAGAGTGAGAGAGAGTGAACTGAGTGTACGTGTCACAGTCTGTTCTGCTCTTCTCCTGCTGCTGGTAAAATTCCATTCACCAGACCCCTGCTCTACTCCTGCTAATCAGCCACATCCACCTCATCAGTTAACTCTGTTCACCTGGGCTGGGCTTCATCAGTAATCACCTGGACTCTCAGCTGCACCCCATCTTTGCCAGATCCTCATTTGCATTTGCTTTGTGCCAGACCCTCCAGCACTCATTCACGGACTGATTCCCTGGTTTCGACCCTGCTTGCCTTGGACCTCCTCTCCTTGTATCTACCCCGGTGAACGCACCAGCCTTCTAACCCTGACCCTGAGTATCGCCTGTGGCTGTGTGGCGTCCTCCGGCTTCGATCTTGTCAGGAGAGCCCAGAGACTTCCAGCCTGGTCAACCTCATGTCCGTGAGTGCTACTGGCATTGTCTTACCTGCTGCCAACTCTGCCTTCAGTGACCCTGAGCCCACCTGCACATTCTGTCTGTACCTGTTCAGTTACCTTGTGGACTATAAAATAAAGACCATTTAAAACTGCTCCATGGTGTTCTGTGCTGCAACTGGGTCCTACCACCTCCACCCGTTAAAGACATTCACAATCACTACTTTAACATTGTTAAACATTTTATAGAATATGAAGCTGACATGTTTGAATGCTACTTTTTGGAATAAACTCAGGTCAAATTTCTACATTTGCATATATAAAAATGTGAACCAGCTGCACAAAAATAAAAATATGTATTTTTATTTCCATTGTTTGTGTATTCTAGGTCACATTAGGAGATGTTCACCTATAGGAGAAATGTGTATATGGTTTTCTTACAGCTCTCAGATGTATAAAAGGGTCCAATCAATCAATCAATCTTTATTTGTATAGCGCCAAATCACAACAAAGTCATCTCAAGGCACTTTACACATAGAGCAGGTCTAAACCGAACTATTCAGGTGTGATGAATAGTATGTAAAGGGTTAAAGTATCAGTGGAGCTAAATCAGGTTCAGATGTTTGTAAAAAGCTTCTGATGCTGAATCAAAGTCGTGTTTCTGCTGTGAGATCAAAGCCTCTACATCACTGATCTACAACCTGCTGCTGGAGATCTGCTGCTCTGCATGTTACAGGTTCCTCTCCTCTCTAACACACCTGACTCTCATCATTACCTCGTTATCAAGCCTGTTGATGAGCTTCAGCTGCTTGATGATGAGTTAATAATTAGAGTCAGGTGTTAGAGTGGAGACATACCTGAAACATGCAGGACAGGAGCTCTACAGGAGTCTGATCAGAAGCAAGAATGAACCTCAGTGATTTGGTTCATCACAGTCAAAAAGTAAAAGATAAGAGAAAACCCAAGTGATCAGTAATAATGATGAGTGGCTGCAGCAGTGAATCAGATGGAGGAGTTATGTGTCTGTGCTGTTTGTTAGTGTGGTGATATTATAAATGAACCAATGACTCTCAGTTCAGACTAGGCGGGGAGTTCTGGTCCTCTGTAATGAGGCCAACGGGGAAGTAACTTAAAACTGCATTCTATCAAAAGGCCACCAGGGGGCGACCGTTTTGGTGTCAAAAGGACTTCCGTCTCTATACAAGTCAATGGAGAATTCACCAACTTCTCACTTGATTTCTAACCTCAGTAAACGTTTTCAAAATGTGTTTATGGTCTCAATCGCTAGTTTAAAGCCTTCTTCAATGCAGTATGATGTTCATTTGGGACATTTTGGCCTCCCTGATTTTATATTTCCGAGCAGCAGTCCACAAACCAATGGGTGACGTCACGGATGTTACGTCCATTTCTTATATACAGTCTATGGTTCACACTGAATGACTCTCTGCTCACCTTCATGAGGTCTCGGTGATGCTCCAGCACGCTGCAGGTGGTCTGCCAGGTGTCCTGGTAACACTCCCAGGGATCCACCCTGCACACAGTTACACTCACATCAACACTACTAATGTGACCTTTATTAACCTGCATAAAGCTCTGTGAGGAATAAACGTCTCACCTGATCCAATCAGAGGACTGAACGGCCAGCTGACACATGTTGAGACGATGTCTGCTGGGCACCAGACCCTGAAACACAAGATACACACTGTAATACTGCAGTACTTTTACTGTAATACTGCAGTACTTTTACTGTAATACTGCATACTACATCGCTCATAATACTGCAGTACTTTTACTGTAATACTGCATACTACATCGCTCATAATACTGCAGTACTTTTACTGTAATACTGCATACTACATCGCTCATAATACTGCAGTACTTTTACTGTAATACTGCATACTACATCACTCATAATACTGCAGTACTTTTACTGTAATACTGCATACTACATCACTATAATACTGCAGTACTTTACTGTAATACTGCATACTACATCACTCATAATACTGCAGTACTTTTACTGTAATACTGCATACTACATCACTCATAATACTGCAGTACTGTTACTGTAATACTGCATACTACATCACTCATAATACTGCAGTACTTTTACTGTAATACTGCATACTACATCACTATAATACTGCAGTACTTTACTGTAATACTGCATACTACATCGCTCATAATACTGCAGTACTTTTACTGTAATACTGCATACTACATCACTCATAATACTGCAGTACTTTTACTGTAATACTGCATACTACATCACTATAATACTGCAGTACTTTACTGTAATACTGCATACTACATCACTCATAATACTGCAGTACTTTTACTGTAATACTGCATACTACATCACTCATAATACTGCAGTACTGTTACTGTAATACTGCATACTACATCACTCATAATACTGCAGTACTTTTACTGTAATACTGCATACTACATCACTCATAATACTGCAGTACTGTTACTGTAGGCAACTTTAATTGTAATGGAGTATTTGAACATTACTCTGTTGGTACTTTTCTTGCAGTAAAGTGTAAAACTCTGTATGATAAAATACTTTATACTCAGAATATAAATCATAGACACATCTAATGTTAGAACATTACTGTGTGAGCAGCTTTTGTGTGAAATGGAAACTGAAAGTAAAATGTTTGAAAATAATGATGTCAGCAGTTTTGGCCACAGTGGAAAGTCCCTAAAAACCCACGAAGCTAAAGAAGCTGAGAGTGTCTGAGAGATGCATGAACACCTGAGCTTGGCTCGAAAAGCCCGGACACAAGTAAAAGTATGACATCATTGTTTTCAGGGTAAATTACAGTTTCTTTTTTTAGAAAATAAGGTGGAGTATCTATAAGTTGGAAGGGAAACTTTGGGTTTATAAGTCAGGCTCCAGGTTTAGTTTCTGTTTGTGAATAAACTGAATCTGCATTGAACTCTGACCTAACTTAACCCTCCTGTTGTCCTCAGGTCAAGGTAGGACAGGAGGAAGGAAGGGAGGAAGGAATGAATGAGAAAGGAAAGGAGAAAGGAGGGAGGGAGAGGAAAAGAGGAAGGAAGTAAGGAGAGAAGGAAGGGAGGAAGGAAATGAGGAGGGAAGGAAGGAAGTGAGGAAAGAAGGAACGGAGGAAGGAAAGGTTGAAGGAGGGACAGGAGGAAGGAAGGAAGGAAGGAAGGAAGGAAGGAAGGAAGGAAGGAAAGAAAGAAGGGAGGAAAGAAGGAAGAAAGGAAAGGATTAAGGAGGGAGGGAGGGAGGAAAAGAGGAAGGGAGTAAGGAGAGAAGGAAGGGAGGAAGGAAAGGAGGAAGGAAGTAAGGAAAGAAGTATGGAAGGAGGACGGAGCAAAGAAAGAGGGGAAGAACGAAGGAATAATTAAAGAAAGAGGGAGGAAGGAAGGAAAGAAGGAAGGAAGGAAGGAAAGAAGGAACAGTCAAAACAGATGAGGTCAATTTGACCCGGGAGGACAACAGGAGGGTGAAGACTCCAAACAGATATCTCAGTGTTGGTGAAGAATCCAGAAACATCATCTCCAGTAAAAGGATCTTAACTGTGAAGCAGAATGTAAACATGTAGAAATGAAGTGAGACAGCTGACAGGTTGGTGACTCATCTGTCTGCAGGGCTGAGTGAATAATTCCACCTTAAATAATCCATTCACTGCATGCAGGAGGGGGACAAAAAAAAATCACATCTGGAAAGAAGCAGCAAAGATTCCTGATGTGTGTGGAAGTGTGTTTCTGCTGCATGTATTATTCATGTTGTGTGTTTCCTACAGAGGGTTAGGAAAGTAGGACAAGACCTTCATTAATTCCTGCAGGAGGCAGAGAGGAAAAACAACAGCAGCAGCGACAGAGAGCAGAGAGCTGCAGAGATGATCTTATCTGAGGTCTGTGATGCTGTTCAACATGTAGAACACTGAGTGATGGGAATACTCTTAAATAAAACATCCTTAAAATAAACTGGTTTGTTCATATATGTGATCCTTGAGTTTTAGAGAGCTCTACATCATCAGATACATGCAGTGCACAGATAAACCACCAGGGGGCTTTTATTCAGCACTGTCGAGCAGTATTTTTGTCTTTCTTTGCAGTATTTATGTCTTATTTTGCAGTATTATTGCTATATTTTTGTATTTCTTTGCAGCATTTTTGTCCTTTTTCAGTATTTTTGTCTTTCTTTGCAGTATTTTTGTATTTCTTTGCTATATTTTTGTATTTCTTTGCAGTATTTTTGTATTTCTTTGCAGTATTTTTGTATTTCTTTGCTATATTTTTGTATTTCTTTGCAGTATTTTTGTATTTCTTTGCAGTATTTTTGTATTTCTTTGCAGTATTTTTGTATTTCTTTGCAGTATTTTTGTATTTCTTTGCTATATTTTTGTATTTCTTTGCAGTATTTTTGTATTTCTTTGCTATATCTTTGTATTTTTTTTGCAGTATTTTTGTATTTCTTTGCAGAATTTTTTGCTATATTTTTGTAGTTATTTGGAGTATTTTTGTCCTTTTGCAGTATTTTTGTCTCTCATTGCAAGGTTTTTAGTAACTGATACTTCAACAGGAATAGTTACTGGATTGATTCAATATTTAGTTTCTTATTTGATGGTAAATTCCTGTTGAAAATAAGAAACAGCAGCTATAGAAGCTCATTTATCTGTCAGCTGTCATTGCATTGCATTTCATGTTGTGTCTGATATGAGCTCTATGCAGGATCTTTAAAGGCTTAAACATGTTCAATTCAATATGTTTTTATTCCTTTTAAAAAAACATGATATGACAAAACTAAACTCATATGTGCTAAAGTGTTATTACACTAATGATTTAAAGTATTTGTCAGAAGGTCCAGTAAACACTCCAATTTCAAAGAATTATAATTTTCTTGTGATTATTTGATGGTTCAGACTTTAAAGGGTTAAAACCAGACATATAAACAGACACTTTATTATATTATCAGGAGGATTTTCTGCTTCCAGCTTTCAGGGTTTATCACAGTTCTTTCCTTTTTTTCTCCAGAGAAAATCAATGTGATGATTATGATCAACAATATGTTTTAATTATTTACAGTAAAGAACTCAGACGGATACGTGAGTGTTTAGTGTTTGTTAATAGAACAGTTACTGTCTCTACTCACAGGTTTCCCGTAGGACTCATGCACCGGTGAGATGATCCCTCCGATCACAATGTAACGTCCTGTTTTGTGCAGATAGTCTCTGGCTTTCTCTGCAGAGGAAACAAACACAGCAACACACAAATCTGTCAAATTCAGTTTCATCTTTATCTGGTTTTCTGTTCTCAGTGAGTCTTAAAGCAGCAGTCAGGTGTCCAAATGAGCCTCTCTGTAATCATTCCTCCTGTTCTTTTGTTCTAATAAATGAAGCTACATTTATATATTTATATATCAGTCTGAATCGGTTTGAGGTCCAACAAGATGCAGAGAGTGAGCTGCAGGTGTTTAACTTAAAGTCCGTGTAAAGTAAGAATAAATATGTGTTCTGAGTTTGACATACCACAGAAAAGTGTGTTGTTAACCACCCTGCTAAATTTGAATGATTAAAACAATCGCTAAATATGTGAAATTAGGCTTCAAAGTTGTGTAAAAGTCTGCCTCTTTCTCTGCTCCCAAACGCTGTGGGCGTGGCCGCCGAGTCCGCTGAAGCCCCGCCCCCTACCAAGTGTCACCTGTCAATCAAAGTCACCACCTCTACCAGAAACATGGACGCTAGGTCTGAGAGATTTCTGCTGCTAACTCAGCGGCTAGCTCGGCAACTAACTCGGCGGCTAACTCGGCTGCTAGCTCGGCTGCTAAATCGGCGGCTAGCTCGGCGGCTAACACGGCGGCTAGCTCAGCGGCTAACTCGGCTGCTAGCTCGGCGGCTAAATCGGCGGCTAGCTCAGCGGCTAACTCGGCGGCTAGCTCAGCGGCTAACTCAGCTAACTGGCTAACTGTAGACTGATTTATACCTACAGCAGCAGGGGCGGGTTTATGCGTAAGGCGGCAGTGATTTTCAGACCCGCCCATTAAATCCAGACACAGAAATCTGGAAATACAGTTTGTGAAGCCTAGCTCCACAATTCAAATCTAAATGGTTGAAATGCTTTTATAGAAATACATTTATGACCTATTTAATGTGTTTAGAAGAAAATGTCTGAATTCACTTTACACAGTCTTTAAAGGAAACCAGCAGTCATGTTTCCATATGAACCTCTCTGTATTCATTCCTCCTGTTCATACTGACTATTAGAACAGATATAAATAAATATAAATGGGTAGTACTGACATCACTCGGTCGTATCATTAAAAGTACCAACCGAGTCTTCAGTAACCAAGCACAAATACTGCGTAACTTCCCACCTCTGGTTGTCAGTGATGGAGGGTTAGGGTTGGGTTTAATCATATCAGTGCATCTCTGACACATTATCAGTCTTTCTAACATCAGATTCTCTTCTTCTTCTTCTTCTTCTTCTTCTCCTCTGCTGAGCTTCACATGTTGACATTCAGATGAATCGCAAAGCCGGCGGCTGATTCATCTGAGCAGATATAATAAAGATACGAAGGCTGGTTAACCTTTTCCACTCCTCCTTCACTTTGATGTAAAACTCAGATTTACAACTGAAACTAAAATGTCTCTTTTAAAATCTCCTGAATCACTGTGAATGAAATGCATATAAACGTCCAGGAAGTAAAACCCTCCAAAGTTTCTTGTAAAAAAGTCAGAAACACAGAAACAAAGCTCACATTTAAACATTTTGTCCACCTAAAATAAAAATATGTCTGTGTGAACATTTAACCTTCATGTCGTCCTCTCGGGTCAAATTGACCCCGTCTGTTTTGACTGTTCCTTCTTTCTTTCCTTCTTTCCTTCCTCCTTTCCTTCCGTCTCCCTCCCTTGCATCCTTCCTTCCTTCCTCCCTCCCTCCTTCTTTACGTCCCTCCTTCCTTCCTTCCTTCCTTCCTTCCTTCTTTCTTCCCTCCCTCCTTCTGTCTTTCTTTCCTCTGTCCTTCTTTCCTTCCTTCCTCCCTTCCTCTTTTCATTTCTCCGTCCCTCCCTCTCTCCTTCCTTCTTTCCTCCCTCCCTTCCTTCCCTCCTTTCCTTCCTTCTTCTTCCCTTCCTTCCTCCCTCCTTTCCTTCCGTCTCCCTCCCTTGCATCCTTCCTTCCTTCTTCCTTTCCTTCCTTCTTCCTCCCTTCCTTCTTCCTCCCTTCCTTCCTCCCTCCTTTCCTTCCTTCCGTCTTTCCTTCCTTCCTTCTTCCTCCCTTCCTTCCTTCCTTG
The DNA here is from genome assembly GCF_963691925.1 of Scomber scombrus. NCBI lineage: Eukaryota > Metazoa > Chordata > Actinopteri > Scombriformes > Scombridae > Scomber > Scomber scombrus. The sequence continues at coordinate 30,642,463 of NC_084980.1, forward strand.
ACTCAAGGACAACAGGAAGGTTAAAGAAAGACAGATCTGACACTTTACACTATTAAAGTTATAATAATTAATTAATTAATCATTAGACGGATTTCCCAGAAAAGACGTTTGGATCCTAATTTACAATAAAATCCCATAAAGTGAGAGAAGAGCAGCGATCAGTGTTAATGAGGTTCATTAATCATTACTTCCTGTTGGGGTCACATTTGACCTGTTTTTACATTTTAAGGCTGTAAAGAAAACATATTCATATTCCTTTAAGGTGGACTTCTCCTAAAGTGACAAACAGACACCCAACACATTCATATTCTATCAAATAAAATGTTCTCCTGGATCATAAAACAGTGATTGTCTTTTTCCCCCCATAAATAATTAGAATACACTCAGTTTCCTCTCTGACGGCTTCATTAAGGATGAATTAAACATGTTTTAATGACTAACAGGGAATGAATGAGTCAGAATATGAATATGAGCAGTACATAAAGGGTTAAACTGCTGATTGCCTGAATGAAGGTTTCAGAGACAGTTTGAATCATATCAGGGATAAAAAGTTAGACGTAGTTATCAGACGAGGGGAAGCAGATAAACTGAGATGGCGGCTGACATTCAGCCAGCTGACGTCATCATCAGAGCAGAGGAGCAGCCGTCTGATTGGCTGAGAGGACGACTGAAAGGTTAAAGGTCAGTCAGACTGCTGTCGCCTCTGCAGAGTCTAACACAGGCATGTCCGAACTATTCCACAAAGGTTCATGTGGCTGCAGGTTTTTGTTCCAACCAATCAGCTGTCTGAGACTGAGATCAGCTGATTAAATGAGTCTAGTGTGTTTCCTGATTGGTTGGAATGAAAACCTGCAGCCACACGAACCTTTGTGGAATAGTTTGGACTCCTCTGAGTTAACAGATCAACATCAACCAACCAACCCAACGCTGCTCTGTGTGTCATGCAGGTTTATTATAGTTAGATTATACATTTAACTCAAACTAATCTAACCCCCAGAAGTCTGCAGCTCTGCTTCAACTCTCACTACTTTTCTGTTTCTGCTTTTTAAAGCTTTGTTTGTTTGTTTTTTAACAGAAACAAGACGAGACTCTGAGTGTTTCCCTGCTGAACTGTGATGATGAAGAACAAAAAGACTAAAAACACTGTAAAGACTTCACTCGTTTACTCTCCTACTCTTCCTTTCCTTCCTTTATTTCCTTCTCTTCTTGTTCTTTCTTTCTTTTCTTCCTCTTCTTCCTCCTCCTTTTTCTTTCTTTCTTTCTTTCTTTCTTTCATTCAGACGACTGAAGCTTCATATTAGCTTCAGATCAACTTTTAAATCCATGTTCACACAGAAGGAGGACTGTGGGTTTAGTCCTCCATCACTTCCATTGTAAACATGATGAAGGAGCAGTGAGGAGGAGGAGGAGTGAGGAGGAACAGACATAAACAGAGCTGCTGCTGGTGTAAATAGGTCAGGATGAACATGTCTGGAAACGTGCTGGTGGACAAAATAACAGGAACACCTGCAGATCTGCTGTTTGAATCAGTACGGGAGGTTTAGTCATATACTTTACTGTAGTACAGTTAGAGGTACTTGTACTTTACTGTAGTACAGTTAGAGGTACTTGTACTTTACTGTAGTACAGTTAGAGGTACTTGTACTTTACTGTAGTATTTCTATGTGATGCTACTTTCTACATCTCACCAGCCCTCACATTTATCTGCTGACCCTTTGGAGGGGCCCCACCCCTAGGTTGGGAACCACTGGACTAAACTAGCTAACTGTATATAAGAAATGGATGTAACATCCGTGACGTCACCCATTGGTTTGTGGACTGCTGCTCGGAGGCCAATAGTATCGGATCTGAGCAGCGCCATCTTGAACATTTCAGGTGCATGCTGGGAAAAATAAAAACAGGGATTCTACTTATATGGGCATCAGGAGGAGCATGAGGCGCCCTCCTGAACCTGTGAACCAATCAACCTGTCAATCACCCCGTAGCCACGCCCTAATGCATACCCTGCTTTATCGTCACATATAAAATCAGGGAGGCCAAAATGTCCCAAATGAACATCATACTGCATTGAAGAAGGCTTTAAACTAGCGATTGAGACCATAAACACATTTTGAAAACGTTTACTGAGGTTAGAAATCAAGTGAGAAGTTGGTGAATTCTCCATTGACTTGTATAGAGACGGAAGTCCTTTTGACACCAAAACGGTCGCCCCCTGGTGGCCTTTTGATAGAATGCAGTTTTAAGTTACTTCCTGGTTGGCCTCATTTCAGAGGACCGGAGCTCCCCGCCTGATGAA
>NC_084980.1:30647258-30659758 GCF_963691925.1 Scomber scombrus
GTTCAGGGGTATTATTTGACCCAGTGTTATATTTGAGACAAGAAGACACAACCTAAAACATTTGATGACTAATGCCTAATATAACCAATAATACAGAAAAATGGAAATATTTCAACTTTTTTTCAACTGATAAGCATTATATTGAGTGTTTGACCCCATATTTATATATATATAAAAAAATCACAAAACCACCATTCAAAAAATACAGTTTATTTTACATTTAATGAAATTGTTGTGTAACATTAGACCAATATATATCGTGTGATTGTAAAATGCTTTTTCTCCATCACCTAAAATATAGTGAAAGTGCCACAAAATGAGCAGTTTATAAGGGTTGAATATGTTGGATGTTATGAGTTGTTTCTCCACCAGGATACGTTATATTATTAAGTTATAAAAATGCTCATAATGGTAAAAACAATAGAATATTTTATTTATATTCAGACTCCCTGATCATTAATATCACACATACTAGTTTCTTACACTGACTTTATAAAGGTCCATCACATGATTTAATTCTACTAATTCACACCCTGATCACATCCTGTAACTCTCTTCCTCTTTGGTCTTCCTCTGAAATCTCTTCACAAACTCCAGCTGGTCCAGAACCAGAACCAGAACCCCCCTCTATTGAACACATCACTCCTGCCCTGCAGCAACGTTCATTGGCTTCCTATCAAATCAAATCCTGCATTGACTTTAAGATCCTTCCCAACCTGGCACCATCATATCTCTCTGAACTGATTCACATACTACACACCTTCCCCAACTCTCCGATCCTCCTCCGCCAACCAGGCTCTTTGCCCCATCTGCCAACTTAACTACCATCATGGGGTCAAGACCCTTCAGCCGATCTACCCCCCCCCCCCCCCCCCCCCAGGATCTCTCTCTCCCACCAGGTATTATTTAATCTGATGTCACTGTGTTTAATTGACTATAACAAGACTTATTTAACAGTCCAACGTCTCTTAAACAGAATGAATGAGAGTAAGACCTCTCTATTACCAACCTGACTCTTTAGACTTCTGTTACACATTAAACATGAATCTGTTCAGCATCCAGTTTATGAGGGATTCAAAGGAAAGTTTAAAAAAGTGTGACTAACAACCCCGTTCTCCACCTTTACGAGATTTCCAAAACACTAAATGTAAATATGCTGTGGGGGAAACATCTATTTTAACTAACACTAAATTTAAGCAAAACTAAATGTTTAATATTTGGAAATCGACACTTAACAGTGAGATCAGCAGTTGCTTTAAACGTTGCAGTAAAGCTGCTGCTCAGATATCAGATGTTCAGTATTTCTACCTCAAAAATTATATAAAGTCTTTGAGTAAATGTACTTCATCACTTTTCTACCACTGATGACGTTTTCATGTGAATTCAGCTGAATTTGAGATGTTTTCTTTTCACTTTCACTTCAGTCTGTTGGATCATTTTCTGTTCTTTCCACATCTGTCTGCCTGCACTCATGTGTTCAATACAACCACAGGGGGGCGCCACAGAGACCCAAACATGGCTGATAACTGATGTAATAATCAATACAACCACAGGGGGCGCCACAGAGACCAAACATGGCTGATAACTGATGTAATAATCAATATAACCACAGGGGGTGCGCCACAGAGACCCAAACATGGCTGTTAACTGATGTAATAATAAATACAGTAAAGAGTATTTCAAACATGCTGCATTTGTTACTCAGTGTGATAGTTCTTCTGTTTCAGTTATATTGTTTACATTGTTTGTTTTTACATTATAATACACATTAATAATACATTACATGGAAAGATATAAACCACACATAACCTATTAAACTATGGTGGGCAAACAGCGGCTTGTGGGCCGAATCTGGCCGTCCGGTAAATACATCTGTTTTGACTTTTACTGTTTACATAAAAACTTTGATGTAATAATTAATACATTTACTGTAGATAACAAGATAAAAGGAACAACAGCTTAATAACATATTCACACAGTGTCTCTTATTGTTGAAGATGTTTTATTATATTATTGACATTGTTTCTTTTACATTTGTATGTGAATTCTCCTTGTGCAAAAAAAAAAGAAAAGTAATAAAGTGTATTTAAAAACCCAAAGTACATCATATCCTTGTTCTGGCCCCTGGAACACCACACTGTACTGCTTCATACCACCGTAATAGGATAAAAGAGCGACGTCAGTCCAGTTTCCCTGTGATTCCTCTTCTGACACCTCAAGCTTAAAACCCAAAAAGGTGAAAAAGAATCATGAGTCTATTTTCACAGTCGGTGTTCATACTGAAACTAAAGATCAAGCTTCTTTTTCTCTTCTGCTTAACGGGAGATTTCTGTCCTGCCTGAGTTCACCTGAGTTCACCTGAGTTCACCTGAGTTCACCTGAGTTCACCTGCATTACCATTCAACAGGTGTACAGCCCCAGTCACACTCCCCATGCCCCCCCCCCCTCCCCCACATGGGGTTTACATCTGATAAATGCACACATCCCCGGACAGTTATCCAATTAACAGAGAGAGATAAACGGAAACAACTGATTTAACGAGCTGTCCATAGTTTAAATGTTGGACGCCTTCATCTGAGACCAGCTACTGACCGGATGAACCAGGTAGCCCTCAGTCACCAGCCAGCGGGGGAATGACTGGGAGAGGGAGTTGTTGAACAGGCCCCTGCTGTAGCCACAACCTGCCCACCTACCCCATCATGAAAATAACAATATGACTAAATAAAGCCTCAGTTAAGATGTACCGATTTATTTCCTTTTACTGACTCATTCACACCTCATTGGTTCTAAACTTTTATTAAAAACATGTTAGAGACTCATTCTGTTCATGTTCAAGATGTAAACATGAAAGTCAACTTCAAAAAAGTCTCCATCAAGATCTCTGATGTCAGCAGTGATTTGTGTTATTCTTCATGTATACACTAAAGCACAACCTGTAACTATAGCAACCATAGAACAACCTGTAACTATAGCAACCATAGAACAACCTGTATCTATACAATCATAGAACAACCTGTATCTATAGCAACCATAGAACAACCTGTAACTATAGCAACCATAGAACAACCTGTATCTATAGCAACCATAGAACAACCTGTATCTATAGCAACCATAGAACAACCTGTATCTATAGCAACCCTAGCACAACCTGTATCTATAGCAACCACAGAACAACCTGTATCTATAGCAACCATAGAACAACCTGTATCTATAGCAACCATAGAACAACCTGTAACTATAGCAACCATAGAACAACCTGTATCTATAGCAACCATAGAACAACCTGTATCTATAGCAACCATAGAACAACCTGTATCTATAGCAACCATAACACAACCTGTATCTATAGCAACCATAGAACAACCTGTATCTATAGCAACCATAACACAATCTGATGGTCTGTCTGTGCATTACATACCTCATACAAAATCTATTTAACTCTGGTACACTATACACTACTTCATGTGTATGTGCTTGTGCAGGTGATCACATAGGCTATCTACGTAAATGTGTTTTAAGACCAAAAAATATTGTGTTCATTTTGACTTGAGTCTCTATAAATATGTTTTACTTCATGAGGAAAATGGCTGAAAAATGAATTATTATCTTTAATATCTTCATTTTTCAACAAAAAAAACCCAAACATTTGATGACAGTCAGACTGTGAAGGACCCATCTCACTGAATGTTTAGTGTTGAAAGATAATGTTGGTGTCACCATAAAGCTGATACTTTCCTCTTTACAGACAAAGCTCAAAATAAAGGAGCGGGTCACATATTATTTACTATGATTAAGTTATGTTTATCATATATCTCAGCCCATTTACACCAATGTGATGAAAAAAAGATCCTGTAAGTCATTATTTTGAGGAAGTTTCTCATGATTTACATAATTGTTTTTTCATCACATGGCAGAAATGGACTTCCATAGTCATACAATAATATGTTGTATTATCAGTATACTATTGTATTATTATATATTATATATTGTAGTATTACAGTATTATGTAGTATTTTTTGTATATTATATATATATATTTATATTATTTATATATAGATAGTATATTATATAATATTTATAACCGCGTATTTTACCGTATATATTGTAGTATATTATTATGTTTTACCGGCGGAAACGCCCCCCCCCTCTCTCTCTCCCCCACTGCCCCCCCCTCTCCTGGTCAGACAGGAACAACATGGCGGCGGGAGCAGCGTTAGTTTCGTTAGCTTCGGGACCAGTCGTTGTCTGAAAGACTGGACATCCCGGCAGGATGAATATCTGCGCTCAGTATCTCCGGTAAGCAACCCATTGGGCTTTCTATCCGCCCCGCTGCGGGCCGGACGGGCTCTGAATTTCCCCGGTTACCGGCGGAGAGTTCCGGTTTCTTGCTAACGGTTAGCTAGCTGCTAGCTGTTAGCTGTTAGCTTCATATATCAACAAACAGTCGCTTCTGCCTCCTGGCATCATGATACTCTCATACAGGCGGATAAACACGCTGCTGGACAAACACCCGGGCTGCTAGTGGTGTATGTAGAGTTCACCGGTTACCGTGGCGGTTAATTTACCGTTTAATGTGAGTTTACCGCCACATAGTTGCTCTCTGTGTTGTTGCTAGTTAGCTTCAGCGGGCTAATGCTAGCGTGTGTGCGTAGATAGCTGAGGCTGAGAGGTTTTCCAGATAGCTGAGGCTGACAGGGGTGCTGGGTTAGTGTGAGAGGAGATCCAGATAGCTGAGAGGAGGTGCTGGGTTCGTGTTAGAGGAGATCCAGATAGCTGAGAGGAGGTGCTGGGTTCGTGTTAGAGGAGATACAGATAGCTGAGGCTGAGAGGAGGTGATGTTGCTCCTCTACCACCTGCCTCTGGTCAGAGTTTCGGTTTAACTGGTGGCCGTGTTATCTGGTGACTCTCTCATTACAGCACCTAAGGCTGAACCTAAACACGATTTGTACTCATAAAAGATTAGATGTTAAACACAGATGAGTGTGTGTTTTAAAGAATGAAGCTATAATTAAAGGCTTTTAGGAGGAAGGCACCAGATAACACGGTCACCAGTCAGAGCTGCAGCTACACGGACTGGAGGGTTTGTTGTTATGTTTATCGGCGCATTTTTCGATCCAGGGATTAGTCTGAGCCTGGACCCCCCCCCCCCCTCTACACTGACACTCACACACACACTCACACTGACACACACACGCACACTGTCAGACATCTGTTATCAGCTGTTTGATGTTTAAATGAAGCCTGGGCGGGTGAAGTTAAAGATTGACAACAATGAGGAAGTGTGTGGGTGCGTGTATGTGTATGCGTGTACCTTGTGTTGCATTGTGTGTGTGTGTGTGTGTGTAAATGTGTGGGTGTCTGTGTATATATGTGTATGTGTGCGTGTATATGTGTGTGTGTGTGTATATGCGTGAATGTATCTGTGTGTACCTTGTGTTGCATTGTGTGTGTGTGTGTGTCTGTGTATATATGTGTGTGTGTGTGTCTGTGTATATATGTGTATGTGTGTGTGTGTGTGTCTGTGTATATATGTGTATGTGTGTGTGTGTGTGTCTGTGTATATATGTGTATGTGTGTGTGTGTGTGTGTGTGTGTGTATATATGCGTGTGTGTCTGTGCATATATGTGTTGTGTGTGTGTCAGGCTACATTCAGACTTAGCACCAGTTACTTGTGGATGGACTAAAGCTTTGTGTCCAGCTTAACTCTAACTCTAACTAAAAATCACCTGTTTGGTTAAAGTGAGTTAATTATAGACGTTAGACTAAATGTTATGATGAAGTAAGTCTGTGTGTCATGTCCCTAAAAGTGACGATGATCTGATCTGTTTGTCTCTTCTGTCTGATCTCCTCCTCTCCTCTCTTTACATCCGAGCAGACAGGCAGAGGCCCTGAAGGCTGACATGACAGGTAAGTTTACTCCATCACCTGTTCACCTGTACTTTACTGTAGTACTTTACTGTAGTACTTTACTGTAGTACAGTTAGAGGTACTTGTACTTTACTGTAGTACAGTCTGAGGTACTTGTACTTTACTGTAGTACAGTCTGAGCTACTTGTACTTTACTGTAGTGCAGTCTGAGGTACTTGTACTTTACTGTAGTACAGTTTGAGGTACTTGTACTTCATTGTAGTACAGTTTGAGGTACTTGTACTTTACTGTAGTACAGTTTGAGGTACTTGTACTTCATTGTAGTACAGTTTGAGGTACTTGTACTTTACTGCAGTACAGTTAGAGGTACTTGTACTTTACTGTAGTACAGTTTGAGGTACTTGTACTTTACTGTAGTATTTCCATGTGATGCTACTTTCTACATCTCAGAGGGAAATATTGTACTTTCTACTCCACTACATTTATTTAACAGCTTTAGTTACTTTTCAGATGCAGATTTGACACAATGGATAATATAACAAGCTTTATAAATACAACACATTGTTAAAGATGAAACCAAAAAGCAGTGTGTAGTCGGCTCACATTTCAGATGTCTATGAGTTGTTAACAGCTCCACCAAATAGTGATTTTTCCCTTTAAACTTCTCACATGCTTTCAGGACTGTAGTTACTTTTACTGTAATACTGCATCACTCATAATACGGCAGTACTTTTACTGTAGGATGATTTTTCATGTAATGACAGATATTGAGTCTGGTTGATATTTTAGTAGCTTTTTGTGATTTGATATGAATGGAAGACAGTGTGCTCGTCATGCTCACTGAGACTCTGCAGAGCTTCAGTGTTTGTAACTATCAGCTGTTTCCTGTTTCTTGTCAGATTCAAAGCTCGGGGCAGCAGAGGTGTGGACGTCTCGACAGGCTCTGCAGGATCTCTACCAGAAGATGCTGGTCACAGACCTGGAGTACGCTCTGGACAAGAAGGTGGAGCAAGACCTGTAAGCTCCTCCGCCTGCACACCATCACCACCACCATCATCATCATCATCACCACCATCATCATCATCATCATCACCATCATCATCACTCACCTGTTCGTACATTCCTGTGTCCTCTCAGGTGGAACCATGCGTTTAAGAACCAGATCACCACGCTGCAGAGTCAGGCCAAGAACAGAGCCAACCCCAACCGCAGCGAGGTGCAGGCCAACCTGTCGCTGTTCCTGGAGGCTGCCAGCGGCTTCTACACACAGGTGAGACCAACACCTGGACACATTCTGATTATTTAGTTTAAAAACTGAAGTTAGTAATTGATAGGTGGGACTTTAATCGCTGTTGACCTCACAGTGATGATGCTGGTTTCCATGGTAACATACATAATGTGTGTGTTGTTCTCTCAGCTGCTGCAGGAGCTGTGCACCGTGTTCAACGTGGACCTGCCGTGTCGCGTCAAGTCATCTCAGCTCGGCATCATCAGCAATAAACTGGGAGGAGGAGGAGGAGGCGCCATCGTCACGCCGCAGCCCAGCTCCTGCTCTTACATCTGCCAGCACTGCCTCGTCCACCTTGGAGACATCGGTCAGTTAATCCACACATCACTCACACGTTTCCATCAGAGGTGGTCAGAGGTCACATCTTCATCTCTCTCTCTTTAATGTTTCAGCTCGTTACCGAAACCAGACGAGTCAGGCCGAGTCGTACTACAGACATGCTGCTCAGCTGGTCCCCTCTAACGGTGAGTCTGACACATTTAAACCGATACCGGTCTGATGATGGTATGATGATGGTATGGTGATGGTCTATTGACGGAATGATGGTGGTCTGATGATGGTATGATGATGGTCTATTGACGGAATGATGATGATATGATGATGGTATGATGATGCTCTGATGACGGTATGATGATGGTATGATGATGGTCTGATGACGGTATGATGATGGTATGATGATGGTGTGACGATGGTTTGACGGTATGATGATGCTCTGATGACGGTATGATGATGGTATGATGATGGTCTGATGATGGTTGGATGATGGTCTGATGATGGTATGATGACGGTATGATATGATGATGGTTGGATGATGGTCTGATGATGGTATGATGATGGTCTGATGATGGTATGATGATGGTTGGATGATGGTCTGATGATGGTGTGATGCAGGTGTGATGAAGGTCTGATGGTGTGATGACGGTCTGATGATGGTGATGGTATAATGACGGTCTGATGACGGTATGATGATGATGATGGTGTGATGATGGTCTGATGATGGTGTGATGATGGTATGATGAAGGTCTGATGACGGTCTGATGATGGTATGATGATGGTGTGATGATGGTCTGATGACGGTATGATGACGGGTTCATGATGGTATGATGACGGTATGATGAAGGTCTGATGACGGTCTGATGATGGTATGATGATGGTATGATGACGGTATGATGACTGTATGATGACGGTATGATGATGGTATGATGAAGGTCTGATCATGGTATGATGATGGCATGATTACGGTATGATGAAGGTCTGATGACGGTATGATGATGGTATGATGACGGTCTGATGATGGTATGATGATGGTATGATTACGGTATGATGATGGTATGATGATGGTCTGATGATGGTATGATGAAGGTATGATGACGGTATGATGATGGTATGATGACGGTCTGATGATGGTGTGATGATGGTATGATGACGGTCTGATGATGGTATGATGATGGTATGATGACGGTCTGATGATGGTATGATGATGGTATGATGACGGTCTGATGATGGTATGATGATGGTATGATGACGGTATGATGATGGTGTGATGATGGTCTAATGATGGTAGAATGGCGGTATTATGAAGGTCTGATGATGGTATTATGAAGGTCTGATGATGGTATGATGATGGTATGATGAAGGTCTGATGACGGTATGATGGTCTGATGATGGTATGATGATGGTATGATGATGGTCTGAAGATGGTCTGATGATGGTATGATGAAGGTCTGATGATGGTATGATGACGGTATGATGATGGTGTGATGACGGTATGATGAAGGTCTGATGATGTTATGATGAAGGTCTGATCATGGTATGATGACGGTCTGATGACGGTATGATGATGGTATAATGACGGTATGATGATGGTCTATTGACGGTCTGATGACGGTCTGATGACGGTATGATGACGGTATGATGGTCTGATGACGGTCTGATGATGGTATGATGATGGTGTGATGAAGGTCTGATGAAGGTATGATGACGGTATGATGACGGTATGATGATGGTCTGATGACGGTCTGATGATGGTATGATGATGGTCTGATGATGGTGTGATGACGGTCTGATGATGGTATGATGACGGTCTATTGACGGAATGATGATGGTATGATGAAGGTCTAATGACGGTATGATGACGGTCTGATGATTATATGATGATGGTCTGATGATGGTATGATGATGGTCTGATGACGGTATGATGACGGTCTAATGACAGTGTGACGGTATGATGGTATGATGAAGGTCTGATGACGTTCTGTGTCCTGCAGGTCAGCCATATAACCAGCTGGCGATCCTGGCCTCCTCTAAAGGAGATCACCTCACCACCATCTTCTATTACTGCCGCAGCATCGCTGTCAAGTTCCCCTTTCCTGCTGCCTCCACCAACCTGCAAAAAGCCCTTTCCAAGGCTCTGGAGAGGTACGTACACACACACACACACACACACACACACACACACACACACACACACACACACACACACACACACACACACACACACACACACACACACACACACACACAGAGTGTTTTAACATCAGAACATGAATCCAGTAGCTGCTGATCATCTACCAAGGTGTTACCAATCATACAGACAGTTTATAGCCTCTTAATTAGTTCAATAATTCATCATGTTCAGGTTATAAAGAGCTGCTGAGATTCTATCAATGTGCTTTCATTTGTGTAAAATACTCTTCTCTTCCTCCTCTTCCTTCTTCTCGTCCTCCACTTCTTCCTCTTCCTCCTCCTCCTCTTCTCCCCCTCCTCTTCTTCCTTTTTCCTCCTCGTCCTCTCTCCCTCCTTCTCCTCCTCTTCTCTCCTCTCTCTCTTCCTCCTCTTCCTTCTTCTCTTCCTCTTCCTCTCCCTCCTCCTCCTCCTCTTCTTCCTCTTCCTCCTCTTCCTCCTTCTTCTCCACCTCTGCCTTCTTCTCCTCCTCTCTCTCTTCCTCTTCCTCCCCCCCCTCTCTCTCCCTCTCAGCCGTGACGAGGTGAAGACCAAGTGGAGCGTGTCAGACTTCATTAAGGCCTTCATAAAGTTCCACGGTCACGTGTACCTGAGTAAGAGTGTGGAGAAGCTGGACGTTCTGAGGGAGAAGCTGGAGGAGCAGTTCCAGAGGTTGATCCTCCAGAAAGCCTTCAGCTCCCAGCAGCTCGTCCACATCACCGTCATCAACCTGTTTGAGCTGCACCACCTCAGAGACCTGACCACCGACGCAGGAGAGCAGAGCTACAGCAGCGAGCAGCAGATCAGCTGGTTCCAGCTGCTCGGACTCTTCAGTAAGCAAGACAACCAGAACCAGTGTTATTATAGTAAACTAAGATTAAAACTAGCAGTGAAACAATCATTTAGTTAACTGAAATAAAAATAAGATAAGATGTTCATTTATTAGTCCCACAATGGGGAAATGTGCAGTATTACAGCAGCAAGTGGACAATAAAAAATAGAAGAGCATCAATAAGAAAGAATAAAGAACAATAACAATAATAGTAGAAATATATAATAAATAATAATAATTATGACATTATTTACAGCACAACAGTAATATTGGTATTGAGTGGTAAATTGCACAGATGTCACATGATGTCACTTCCTGTCCCCTCAGTGTCCTTCCTGGGCGTGATGTGCAGCCGCGCTCTGTTCAACAGGAAGCGCGGCGAGGAGATAATGGGCGAGTGTCCGCTGCCCGCCATCAAAGTCTCTCTGGATTGGCTCAAACTGAGACCCAGCGTCTTCCACGATGCCGCCGTCGACAAGAGGCAGTAGTAAGTCTGCCGCCATCTTTACGCTGCACTGATCAATCAGCTGTTTGATCAGCTGTTTGATCAGCTGTTCCATCAGCTGACCCTGAACTCTCTTCTTCCTCTTCCTCTTCAGCATCTGGCCCTGGCTGGTCTCCATCCTCAACAGCTTCCAACCCAAAGAGGACGACGTGTCCTGTTCATCAGGTACCAGCCCTGATCAATACTGATCAATACTGATCAATATACAGCTGATCTATTAATGAAAGGACAGTATTGATCTATTAATGATCAGACAGTATTGATCTATTAATGGTCTATAAATTAAGTATTGAAGTTTTATTTGAAGGTGTGTTTGTTTTCTCTGCAGTGACGCCGCTGCCGGAGGAGTTTGAGCTGCAGGGTTTCTTGGCTCTCCGGCCTGCTCTGAGGTACACACTTATTTACTTCCTTACTTTCCTTTACTTACATACTTACTTACATACTTATTTATATACTTACTTACTTAAGTATTTAATTATTTATAATTAAATAATTTATAATTTGTGGGAAAATCAGGTCTAGATGTTAACTGTTCGCACATGCAGCTGTGGTGAGAAGACACACACACACACACACACACACACACACACACACACACACACACGCACACACCAGGCTGAGTGTGCTGAATAACAGACAGATGAGGTTATATATTTACTCCTCTCATCAGCAGGTGAACCAACAGCTGCTTTATCTTTGTGACTTTGTGTTAAAATATTTCCACGTGCAGCTTCTCAGATGTTGCTGTGATTGACAGCTGTGCTCGCTACAGTCCTCCGTTTGAACCAAACCACATGAACAGCACATTAGTTTACTGATGCAGGTGAAGCTAGAGCGCCCTCTGCTGGATCACAAGCAGACTGCAGCTTGAATATGAACTTTTCACCACATGTTTAAATGAATAGAAAGTGACAGCTCAGTTAACGCTCATCAGGATCCTTAATTACAAACCAGTTTTCTGTCCCTTCATGAATCTGCAGAGATTCTGCTCTCTGCTCCATCAGAGGAGTTAACAGTATGCTTGTTAATAATTAGCTTCTGAGGGACAGATTTCTCACATGACTCCATACAGGTTGCATAAATGTTCCTCACCTGTCAGGAGCTCCTCACAGCTCCTCACAGCTCCTCACAGCTCCTCACAGCTCCTCACAGCTCCTCACAGCTCCTCACAGCTCCTCACAGCTCCTCACACAGAGCATTTGCACCCCAACAAACAGTTACAGGAATCATATTTATAAGTGTTAACATGTGCAGCAGGTGAGCTCCCACTCTGTTCTCTGATTGGACCAACAGGAGAGTTCCTCTGGCTGCTGCTGACAGAGTTCAAACTAAACTGGCTCTGCTCTTAGTTTGTGCTTGATTGAGAATGAAAAACACAGATATTTTGTGTTGGGAAATAGATGTGTGATGATGTAGAGATCAATAGTGTAGTTGGTTGTGTAGGTGGTTGTGTAGTTGGACTCACAGAGTTGTGCTCCTGGTTCAGGACTCTGGACTTCACTAAAGGCCATCAGGGGATCCTGGTGGACCGGGACGGACTGCCGGTCCACAGCCGACACCAGAG
>NC_084980.1:30664758-30752258 GCF_963691925.1 Scomber scombrus
GTTATAACATGATGAATCTGAATCAGAGTTTTAATTTCTTCTCCTTAATAATGAACAGATGAATAAATGAACAGATGAATAAATGAACAGATGAATAAATGAACAGATGAATAAATGAACAGATGAATAAATGAACAGATGAATGAGTGAGCGTCTGCAGCTCTGTGATGTTTAACTGTGTTGATCTCTGCTCAGCTCGCTGCTTCTTTCAGTAACTTTCCTTCTTTCCACCTTCGTCTTACCGGCTCGCCTTCTTTCTTTTTCTCTTCTTCTTCTTCTTTTTTTTTTTTTACCCCTCTCCCTCCTCCTCCTCCTCCTCCTCTTCTTCTTGCTTCCTCTCTCACCAGGACAACAAGAGCTCGCCTCTTCTACCTCCTGACCTGTTAAAAACTCTAGCAGATTTTGAGGAGGAGGAGGAGCTGGTCTTTTCTAAGCCTCCTGATTTCTTCCAGGCCTTGGCGGGCCCTCTTAGCTCCGCTCCTGGACCAAACATATTTGTATGTAGCCCAGTCTTCCACATCCTGCCCCCCCACCTCCACCTCCCCCCCCTGCATCCAGTCCCTCCCACTGCTCATCACTTCATACAGCTGCTGATACGACCACTAAAGAGATTTAAATGTTTTATTTCCTGCAGATTTTAAACATTAAGAATAAATAACTTTTACATTTAAAGACATTTTTACAGAATAAAAACATCACAGAGTAAAAGATGAAATGATGAATGAAGGGATGGGAATCGAGAAGTTTGGGAAGTTTGGAGCCGCTTCTTAATAGTCTCCATTGATATCGTCTCTGAGCTGATCAATAACTCTGATTGATGATCAGTGAGAGCAGAGCAGCTTCCAGACTGTTTACACACTTAACTTATCTTCACATATCTGTTAGTGGTTAGTTCTACTTAACCCTCCTGTTGTCCTCCCTCAAGGAAGGGAGGGAGGGAGGAAGGAAGGAAGGGAGTAAGGAAGGGAGGAAGGAAGGAAGGAAAGGAGGAAGAAATGAAAGGAGTAAGGAAGGAGGGAGGGAGGAAAGGAAGAAGGAAGGAAGAAAAGGAGTAAGGATGAAAAGAGGAAGGAAGTAAGGAGAGAAGGAAAGGAGGAAGGAAGGAACGCGAAAGATAGTAAGGAGAGAAGGAAGGGAAGAAGAAGGAAGTAAGGAGAGAAGGAAGGAAGGAAAGGAGGAAGGAAGGAAGGAAGGAAAGGAGTAAACAGGGAGGATGGAAGAAAGGAAGGATGGAAGGAAGTGAGGAAAGAAGTATGGAAGGAGGAGGGAGCAAAGAAAGAGGGAGGAAGGAAAGGAGGCACATTTAAAACAGATGGGGTCAATTTGACCCGGGAGGACGACAGGAAGCTTAATAACGGCCGCTGTCTCAGACCATGTGAGACACACCGTCTCTAACTGGCCTCCGGAGGGACGAACATGAAGCTTTCTGTTCAATCTGGAATAAAAACCTTATCTTCATCGTCCACTTTCCTTCTCCTCGAGCACGCCATGTGAGTCTCTCCATGTGTCCGAATGCACGGATCTGATTGGCTGATTATCGCCACGTGAGCAGATTCTCTATGCTCATTGGTCTGTGAGTTTCTGAGGGCCGCTTCGCTTTTACCGTAATACCTGGAGAAGCTGCGCCCTTTAAAATAGAAACGCTCAGACAGAATTTAACAATACTCAATATTTCATTAGTTATAGGTCCGGGTCCGGATGGGCCGGCGTCTGGGTCCATATCCGGGCCGCGGGCCACCTGTTGGTTCCCTCTGATATAAACCAACAAATAAGTGAACAGAGTTAGACAGTGATGACTTTCCTCCGAAGCTAATAGATATAAATATATTAGTGTTAATAACAGCAGAGCTCTCCTATGATGCTTTCAAATGATTCAATTCAGTGAACTTCTGGCTGCAGATCATTTATCTATCAGTATTGATCAGCATGTGAGGTCATTGATAAAAAGAGGAGATAACAAAACAAACTCCATAAAGGCATTGATATCAATAAGATCAGTTCCCATCCCTAATGATGAAAATCAAAGAGGACGAAATAAGACTAAAGAATAAAAGACAGTTTCAGTTTGTCTAAGTTTTCTTTCTTTTTCAAATCTGGCTGTTATATAAAAGTTAAATATCTATCAGAGACGACTGGATCAATAAATGTGTCCTCTGATCATTTCTTTCTGTTTTATACCAGCGGCCCCTCAGAGGTCCACGAGCCTTACTTTAGAAACCACACCGCTGAATTCAGCCTAATAAATATTTAATCACATGAAGTTCAGGAGATGATACAGCTGCTGGAGTTCCACCTGTAAACATATTGATCAGATTGATCAGCTGATTAGAAACATGATGACTGAGTGAGTTCTTCGTCTCTGCAGCTGCCGAACCAGGCGAGGATGGAAGGCGTCTCCGAGGTGGTCAGCCAATCATCTCTGCTGCCGATGTCTGGATTCCCCATGCAGGTCAGACCTCTGCTGTAACCCTAAAATACTGTTCATATTTTACCTAAGACATGAAAATATAACGTAGCAATAATGATTGAAATGTGTTTAATGTAAAGAGGAAATTGAAAGCAGTTAAATAAATGTAAAGTTAACTGACTGTAGTAACGTTGTTTATCCACCAGGGGGCGACAGAGACATTTACTTAAAGACTGAAAACATCAGAATCTGATCAGATATCAGCTGATCAATATTTACAGAGAGCCAGCTTTAGTACAGCACATTTCAACAAGAAGAGAATTCAAAGTGCTTTAAAAATAAAACATAAAATGCATCAGGACAGAATATAAAAATACATTTAAATACAATTAAAAGTGTTACAATGGAAATTAAATGAAGCTAAAATAGAATAAAACAGATAAAAACAGGAGAATAAAAAGTTTCAGATTTTAAAGCATCAATTCATAAATATCTCTGTTCAGTTTATTTTATAAATATTATATATTGATGTGTAATCAGTAATCAATAATACTGTGTTATAGGAGTACAATCAGAACAGCATCTTCAGTCAGGCGTACGGTAAGAACCTGCCGCCCAGCTCCAAGCCCGACGCTCCCATGATGCACCAGGAGCCGTCTCTGTACTCGCTGTTCGAGGGAACGCCGTGGTCGCCGTCGCTGCCCGCCAGCTCAGGTATGACATCACCTGTATGACATCATCTGTATGACATCACCTGTATGACATCATCTATATGACCTCATCTATATGACCTCATCTATATGACCTCATCTATATGACATCACCTGTATGACCTCACCTGTATGACCTCATCTATATGACCTCACCTGTAAGACATCATCTATATGACCTCATCTATATGACCTCACCTGTATGACATCATCTATATGACCTCACCTGTAAGACATCATCTATATGACCTCACCTGTATGACATCATCTATATGACCTCACCTGTATGACATCATCTATATGACTTCATCTGTATGACATCATCTATATGACCTCACCTATATGACCTCACCTGTATGACCTCATCTATATGACCTCAGCTATATGACCTCATCTATATGATCTCACCTGTGTGACATCACCTATCTGACCAAACAAGCACCAACACACCAAACACTCAAACGTGTGTGTAATGTTATTTCCTGTGCTCTGATTGGCAGATCACTCCACCCCAGCCAGCCAATCCCCTCACTCCTCCAACCCCAGCAGCCTGCCGTCCTCTCCCCCCACGCACAACCACGGCGCCATGCCTTTCTCCAACTTCGGGCCAATCGGCACACCGGACAGCCGGGACCGCCGCATGGTCGACCGCTGGAAGGCCGAGAAACCCGGTGAGAACCTTAAAGGAGCAGCTCATTGATTTAAAGGAGCAGCTCCCTGATTTAAAGGAGCAGCTCCCTGATTTAAAGGAGCAGGTCACTGATTATTCGTGTTTGTCCACTAGGAGGCGTGAGCGGCTTCGGGCTGGATTACCTGCCGGCGGCGTCGGCAGCGTCAGACTGGCATCAGGCCGGACCCACCGGCAGCTCCTGGACCAATCAGGAGTCTCCGATGGAGGAATCGTCCTCCACCGTTCTGCTGGACAGCCTCAAGGTCCAATAACACATATTTATATTATTTATATTTATATTTATTATATTTATATTATTGATTAAATATTAATCAGTGTATTGATCAGTATTAGTGTATAGATCAGTGTATTGATCAGTATTAGTGTATTGATCAGTGTATTGATGGTCGTTGTCTCTTACAGTCCATCTGGTCCAGCACCATGATGCAGCCGGGCCCGTCTGCGTTGGAGCAGCTCCTCCTGCAGCAGAAGCAGAAGCAGCAGCGAGGTCACGGCGCCATGAACCCGCCGCACTGAACGCCGAGCGCCGGCGCTTTGAGTCAGCGAGCTCCACGAGGCACGCAGGACACCCGTTTGACCAGCTCCAAAAAAATGTGGAAAATTAAACCGGCGAGAAACGGTGGAGGCTGGGGAGGCGACGCGACCCCCCGACGAGGCTGAGACACCAACCCCCCCCACCTCCCCTCGGCTGTCGAGGAGCGGTGACGCCCCTCCTGGATCGGAGGGCGCGGGATCTCTTCATCCGCGGCGCCACGCGCCACCGCCGGGTTCCTTCAACCCGCGGACACAAACCCCTCCCCCCCCTCACCACCCGCTGCCCCCCCCTCATTGGTTAGGACTCCACATCACATGACCTCTCTCATGTTTGAACAGGAACATCACGCGACGCCTCGGAGCGCCGCAGGAGAGCGAGGACAGTTTGGGGGTCGGGAGGGGGGGGATGCGGCCATGTGACGCAGCGGGGGACAAAAAAAAAAACTGGACTTTCTGATCTCTGCATTCATTTTCATTACTGAGGAGGAGGAGGAGGAGGAAGGCTCTCTGCTGATTGGCTGAAGGAGAACAAACAGTATAAATATATAAATATTGACGGACGCAGCTCGCCGTGCGGGAGGAGCGGCGAGGCCCGACGGGACGCCGCCGTGATGCCGAAAACATCACAGCAGAGACAGAAGGGGGGGGAGGGGGGAGGAGGGGAGGAAGGAACAGCCCCCCCCCCCCCTGTCACCGTAGGGATAGTATTACTGTTAGCTTTCAGAGATTTCAGATATTAACTAAAAACCAACTGGTGTATTTTGTGATTTGTTCGTAGCAGTTTGTCTTTTAGCTTCCTGCTTGAATATTTTCGGGGTTCTCTTCTTCCTCTCTCACCTCTTCTTCTTCTTCTTCTTCTTCCTGTTTCTTTCATTAATGATGAAGAGAAAAAAAGAGAGAGAAAAAAACCTGAAGTGTAACCTCTGCTCGCTTTAAAATCTGCATTTAATGTTTCTGTTTGTTCATGTTCACCTTTAATACCCCAAATACCCCTAATACCCCCCCATACTGCAGCTAGACTGTGCCTGCTAACACACACATATTTACACACACACACACACACATTTATACACACCCATATATACACACACACACATACCCATACATTTATATACACACACACACACACACACACACACACACCCCCTGTACAGTGTTTTTATTGAAGCCTCTCAGACTCTTTGAGGAACTTTAAAGAGAAACTTTTCTCTAAAAACCTGAAAATCTAATAATAAAATAATTTGGTGTAAAAAACAAACAAACTTCATTTAGTCTGAATTCAGTCTGAGAGGCGACAGGAAGTCATTTTAAACTTCTTCTTCTTCTTCTTTTCTTTTAAAGCTCCTAAAAAAAATAAAGTTCCTGTGATGTACAAAATAAAATAAGTAAACAGGCTGTAAAGGAGGATTTATTTCAGTAGTGTCAGAGCCAATCAGAACGCAGCAGCAGGTGACAGCTGACCAATCAGGATGCTCAGATTACCCCCCCCCCCCCCCAACCTGCAGCACTGTAAGTATAAACCCCCCCCACCCCCCTTTAGACCAGCAGGAACCTGTTTTCTATCTTCTTCATTTAGATTAAACAGCAGATAGAGCCTGTTATTGTGTTCCCGTCGTAGGGGGGGGGGGGGGTTAGGGTTAGGGGTGGGGGGGGCTGTGAGGAGGGGGGTGTTTTATTAAAGCAGACTTCACAGAGACTCGTCTATTTTCCGTGTGATCGTGCTTTTCATGTCGCATTTACAAGAACTGTATTTGAAAAACTAAAATAATAAAAAGATTCAAATATGAAAATTAATGAATGTGAGGACGAGTTTTTGGGAGAGAGAGAGAGAGAAGGGGGGGGGCTGAGCTGGCCTGTTTTGGGGGGGGGGGGCTGAGCTGGCCTGGTTCTGGGTGTTTTATGAGTAAGAACTGAATGTACTGATGGATTCGGGTCTGACGGTGACGTTCCTCTCTGGTTTAAACTCTTCTGTGTTTCTGTCTCCTGTTTGAGCCTTTAAATAAAAAACTTAACTTTGTTCTCCATTAACTCTGAGTCACCTGTCTTACTGTCTGTTATCTATCAATCAGTCAGTCAGTCAGTCAATCAATCAGTTAATCAATCAGTCAGTTAGTCAGTCAATCAGTCAGTCAATCAATCAGTCAGTCAGTCAGTCAATCAATCAGTCAGTCAGTCAGTCAATCAGTTAATCAGTCAATCAATCAATCAGTTAATCAGTCAATCAATCAGTTAATCAATCAATCAGTTAATCAGTCAATCAATCAGACAGTTAATCAATCAGTCAGACAATCAGTCAGTCAATCAATCAATCAGTTAATCAGTCAATCAATCAGTCAATCAATCAGTAAGTCAATCAATCAGTCAATCAGACAGTTAATCAATCAGTCAGACAATCAGTCAGTCAATCAGTCAGTCAGTCAGTCAGTTAGTCAATCAGTTAATCAGTCAGTCAATCAATCAATCAGACAGTCAATCAATCAATCAGTTAATCAATCAATCAGTTAATCAGTCAATCAATCAGTCAATCAATCAGACAGTTAATCAATCAGTCAGACAATCAGTCAATCATTCAGTCAATCAGTCAGTCAATCAGTCAGTCAATCAATCAGACAGTTAATCAATCAGTCAGACAGACAGACAGTCAATCAGTCAGTCAATCAATCAATCAATCAATCAGTCAATCAATCAATCAGTCAATCAATCAGTCAGACAGACAGTCAATCAGTCAGTCAATCAATCAATCAGTCAATCAATCAGACAGTTAATCAATCAGTCAAAACAAAGAAGAACTGAGCAGCTAAAAACATTAAGATGGAAACTCATTAAAATCTACTTTAAACATGTAAATCAGCTGTTTAACATTAAATATGAAACCTGATTCATTATAAATGTTAAAGTCTGTTTAACTGCAACAGACTAATAAACACATCTTTAACCCTATAATTCCTGAAGTCTTCAAATTCTCTGAAACTACAGTTTATTGGACCTTCTGACAAGTAATTAAAAAAGATGAATTAAATAACACTTTGCATCTATGAGTCTTGTTTTGTATCATATTTGATATTTTTCACAGCATGATTTTTTAAACACATGAAAACATATTGAATATAACTTTTTTAAGGTCCTGCATAAAGCTCCTAACAACACCTTTTAAACTTGTTTATGCATGATAATAATATATAATGCATGAAATGAAATAAAATGCAAAATGACAGATTTACAGATAAATGACTTCTATACCTGCTGTATCGAATTTGATAAAACACATTTTCAACATGAATTTACCATAAAATAAGCTACTAAATATTTAGTAATTCAACATTGCATTGGTTAATCTTTGTACTTCATGTATCTGATTTTCAGGAATGAAATATGTTCACACTGATGATTTAAAGGTCTCTAAAACTCATCTGTCCAATATGATACACTTGGCCATACAGGGATAATTATTTCCATATTCTTCATCTATAAACTCAACTCTTCTATTTAAAAACAGCTGATTAAAGGTTTTCTCTGACATCACTTTAGAGTCTTTTTTAAATCACAGGAAGTGAAACGTCACAGCCTCCATGCTTGTTTTTTTTTTTTTTTTTAAAGGTGCGTTTGAGTCCCATCAGATAAGCCGCCGCCTGCTTCAAAGCAGCCGCAGGCGCTGATGGGGATCAAACCTCAGCTGCTGTAGTTTCGATGCCGCTCGCTCTCATAGAGAAACAGTTCAACAGTTTTTGTACGAGTGTTTTTCAGCGTGTTTACGACCACAGTGACTCACTGAGCCTGATGCTCGTACAAAAACCTCCTGACGCTTTCTGCACGGCTCAACGCTGCTCCATGAAGCTCTCAGCCTCTCAGGAAGCTACAGAAGAGTCTCACATTGATTTAAAATGTTTCCAGATGAAGCTCACAGACAATAAATGCTTCAGTTAAACTTTCAAATCCCACATTAAGCTGCTTTTAATCCATTTAGAGAGAATATATTAGAGGATTATGGCAAAAATGTCTAAGTGGTGTAACCATAAAAACTTTGTACCAAATAATTCAACTTGCTTAAAAACAGTAAATTGTCAATAAAACACCATATCAACTAGTTTGGCATGATCTTACATTATAACTTTATATTAAATAAAGCTAATGGAATACAATTGTTCTAAATATTACATTTACTCATCAGCCGTTACTATGACGACCCCGCTCACGTTGAGTAGGTAGTATGAAGTAATGGAAAACAACCTGGTGCCGAGTCGAGTCGAGTAGAGCTAGAACTGTATAATGGAAAAGCCCCAATACCATTAGTTTCTTTGGTCACGTGTTCTAAAGAATGGCCCAAATCTTCCCCTGTGGTTGATGCCAGCAGCTTCGGCCTTGAGTACCTCTAAGCCTGTAGTAGAGTCACTGATTGGTGGAAAGACCCTCGGGATTCTCCAGCAGAGTCACTGATTGGTGGAAAGACCCTCGGGATTCTCCAGCAGAGTCACTGATTGGTGGAGAGACCCTCGGGATTCTCCAGCAGAGTCACTGATTGGTGGAGAGACCCTCGGGATTCTCCAGCAGAGTCCCTGATTGGTGGAGAGACCCTCGGGATTCTCCAGCAGAGTCACTGATTGGTGGAGAGACCCTCGGGATTCTCCAGCAGAGTCACTGATTGGTGGAGAGACCCTCGGGATTCTCCAGCAGAGTCCCTGATTGGTGGAGAGACCCTCGGGATTCTCCAGCAGAGTCACTGATTGGTGGAGAGACCCTCGGGATTCTCCAGCAGAGTCCCTGATTGGTGGAGAGACCCTCGGGATTCTCCAGCAGAGTCACTGATTGGTGGAGAGACCCTCGGGATTCTCCAGCAGAGTCACTGATTGGTGGAGAGACCCTCGGGATTCTCCAGCAGAGTCACTGATTGGTGGAGAGACCCTCGGGATTCTCCAGCAGAGTCACTGATTGGTGGAGAGACCCTCGGGATTCTTCAGCAGAGTCACTGATTGGTGACTCTTTTATTATTCAGATCTGTGCTCAATAAAAGCTGCTCATCTGCTGCTGTCTGAACTAGTGTCTGAAATACTTCTGATCAACACACTGAATCAGCACCTGTCAGTGAACACAATACAGCAGTAACGGCTCATCAATAGTCTATTTATTCTCATTATATCATATACCATAAAGTAGTAACAGTCTATTGTCATTAGCTGTTTATAGGACGTTATAGTTCATAAGTGTTTATAGTTTTAGTTATTGTTCTTATTCACCCGTTTTTACGGTTTATTCTAACTGAGGCTTTATCTATTTATTCATTCATTCATATTATAATGTTCATGAATCTGATTGGTTGGTCCACCTGTCAATCTGCTGCAGGTTTTTATTTGCATAGAAAGGCCGATTTGTCTTTATTATTGCATATTTAGTTTTGCAGTAATCCTAAAGTAATGGAAAGTAATCAAGTTACATTACTTTAATATTGTGGTACTTGGATTACTGATTACATTTTTAACAGGTAACTATAGTAACTGTATCGAAATACAATTTTAAAGTAACTCTCCAACCCTGCATGGTGTCGTTCTTTATTATAAGATTATAATCCTGCTAAATAATCCCCATTTTTACTAAATGTAAATGTAATCTGATTACGTCTGTTTTTCCTGTAACTGTATCAGAGTTACCCTTCTTATTGTATCCTAATTACGCCGTTACATGTTCCGTTACTCACCGAGCCTGCTTACATTTAGGCCATGTAAACACATAGCTAGGTAAAACAAATATCTCCCCTCCTCCGTTTTCAATAATAACATTGTACAAACCCGCCTAAATACACCACATAAAGCCTAAACAAAGTTAGCACACCTGCATATTCTGTTGCTTATTGTGACGTTTCGCTAACTCCTGTACACACGCAAACACGAACACTGAGTTTTCCCAAATCTCCACTTTGGAGTTTCAGAAATAATCGTTTTCAGTGACGTAAAAAGGAGTTTTAATGTTGATGAACGCATGAAAATATATCAGTTTATCCAGATACACGGCTACGTGTTTACATGCCCTTAATTTACAGGTTAAATGTGCTGTTATTAATACATCTGTCAGTAAAACAGTATCTAATACAGTAAAGTACAAGTACCTTAAACTGTTCTGAAATACTTAAATAAACATAATAAAAATGATTTTTTTGTGTTTTCTGTGAGGCTGCTAGCTAACTGTTAGCTAACCTCCGTCTGCAAACACTAAACACGTCAATTTAATCTCTGAGTCAGGTTGAATATGATCATTTTAATAAACTGATTTGATACAGTAAAGTACAATTAACTCTAAAATGTACTGAAATACCTAAATAAACATAATAAAAATGATTTTGTTGTGTTTTCATGTGTAGTTTTCTGTGAGGTGTAAAGCTACTAGCACGATTGACATACGACATACAATGTTTTTAATATATTTAATTTAATACGGTAAAGTTAAAGTACCTTAAACTGTTCTGAAATACTTAAATAAACATAATAAAAATGATTTTGTTGTGTTTTCATGTGTATTTTCCTGTTAGGTGCTAAAGCTACTAGCTAACCGTTAGCTAACCGTTAGCTAACGGTTAGCTAACCGTTAGCTAAGCTCCGTCTGTAAACAGTAAAAACCTCAATTTAATCTATGAGTCAGGTTGAATATTATGATTTTAATAAGCTGATTTAATAAAATAAAGTACAATTAACTCTAAAATGTACTGTAATACTTAAATAAACATAATAAAAATGACTTTGTTGGGTTTTCATGTGTAGTTTTCGGTGAGGTTATGAAGCTAGTAGCACGGTTAAAGCAGGTTAAATACGATGTTTTTAATATATTTAATTTAAAACAGTAACGTACAAGTACCGTAAACTGTACTGAAGTACTTAAATAAACATAATAAAATGATTTTGTTGTGTTTTCATGTGTAGTTTCCTGTTAGGTGCTAAAGCTACTAGCTAACCGTTAGCTAACCGTTAGCTAACCTCCGACTGTAAACACTAAAAACTTCAATTTAATCTATGAGTCAGGTTGAATATGATGTTATTAATAAGCTGATTTAATAAAGCAAAGTTCAATTCACTCTAAAATGTACTGAAATAATTAAATAAACATAATAAAATGATTTTGTTGCGTTTTCATGTGTAGTTTTCGGTGAGGTTATGAAGCTAGCAGCACGGTTAAAGCAGGTTAAATACGATGTTTTTAATATATTTGATTTAAAACAGTATCGTACAGGTACTTTAAACTGTTCCGAAGTACTTAAGTGAAGTGAAAATGATTTATTAATATTTTCTGAGTGTTTAGGAGGAGGAGACAGGGAGGTGAAGCAGCTTCCTGATGCTCGCAGAGGTTTTTGTACGGGTGTATTTCACCGTGTTGGGCTGGCACAGTGACTCAAGCTGCACACACGGCTGCACAAAAACCTCCTGCATGCTCTAATCTCTCTATTTAACACCAGGAAACTTCTCTGAATAGTCTAAAAGATCAACATCTACCTCTGTGTTGCAGGTGAGTCTTCAGATAATCATTTTATTACTTTAAAACCTTTAAAAAGTGTAAATATGACTGATGTGAGTCTCCGATCAGCTGCTGCACGCGCCTCTCAAATCTGCTTTATTTTCATATTTAACATTAACACACACAGCTCAGACTTTATGTGTGTGTTCCTCTGTGTTTACAGCTGTGTGTGTGTGAATATGAAGATGATTTATGACACTTTGAGCATTTCTGGGAGTGAAACGTGGTTCAGAGGTTTTTGTACGACGCTGTAACACTGTGATGCTTTACAGTTCGGGACTCAGATACAGCTCACTGTGGAGCCTCAAGGTAAGAAAACACGATGTTTGCTTCTTATATGCTGGATATTAGTATGAATATGATATATAATGTAGCTGTGCATGCTGTGTGAAGGTTTGCAAAGCTGGTTTTAATGTTTTAGTTGTTAAATGTGATGGATCAGTGCTGCAGGAGTCAGAGAAGCAGATTCAGGTTCATACAGCAGATCTGCAGCTTTGAGTCAGGTTTAATTATTAAAGCATGAAATCATCTAGAATCAGGTTTAATTATTAAAGCATGAAATCATCTAAAATCAGGTTTAATAAAGCATGAAATCATCTACAATCAGGTTTATTAAAGCATGAAATCATCTAGAATCAGGTTTAATAAAGCATGAAATCATCTAAAATCAGGTTTAATAAAGCATGAAATCATCTACAATCAGGTTTAATAAAGCATGAAATCATCTAGAATCAGGTTTAATTAAATAGAATAAAACAGAAGCAGGAAACAGTTTACTGCAGTTTAATCTGAGTGTAAACCTGCTTTAATGAGAAATAAGAAGCTTCATTTTTAGACGGAAAGGTTGAACAGAAAAGAGAAATCCTGTTAAATGTTTCCTCAGTGAGACTTTCTACTGAAACCTGCTGTTATAAACTTTAATATTAGTTCATTAAAATCAGCTGAAAGTTATTTTAGTGAAAAGTTAAAAGACGTTAAAGTGAAAAACTGAAAGTGTAAAAAAGGTTAAAAGCAGAATAAACAGAAGCTCAAATAAAACTTTAACTAAAATGTTTAATGTCTTAAATCTTCACACGTTGTTTTTCTTAATGTGTTTTTATTCTGGTGAGAAAATAAAAATCATAATAATTATAAGTTATAATATTATTGAATAATGAAAATGTTAATTTATACTAGAAAAAGATGAAATTTGAAGAGGGTTAGAGTCACGCGGAGGGAAAATCACCTTGTTTTATTTAAATTACAGATTTAAAACCTTAATTTAGAGGAAAAAGTCTTAAAATCAGACGTGAACAGTTAATAACTTCATAAAAGAATAATTTTCTTCTTTCTTCAGAATAAACACAATCATTAAAGTCTTCATACTTATATTAATCTTCTGTTAATGTACCAAAATATTAGTTTATTAGTGAAACCTTCATTAATATAATGTCTTTAGATGCTCATAGTTAGACTGCTGCTCTGTTATATATTTATATATTTATTATTATGTTTTTATTATAAAAACAGTTTTATTCTTGTGAAATTACAACTTATCCCCCTCAATCATAATGACTTTATTATTAAAACCTGAATATATGTGAATATTTCCCTCAGTGTGTCTGATAATCGTTCATATGTATAAGAATAAAAACATGAAGCTGTTTAATATTTAAACTCAAATAAAAAGAAGAAATGTTTCTGAAAGTCATAAAAAAGTTTAAATCAATGAAATTAGATTTAAGAGACTTTAGTTCAATTAGTTTGAAGCGTCTGCTGAAAGTTAAAAATCACATATTAACAGTTCATTATTATATTCTATGTAATGTAATATAATATAATATATAATATAATATAATATAATATATAATATAATACAATGTAATATAATATATAATATAATATATAATATAATATATAATATAATATAATATAATACGCACAAGAAATAAAACGTAATGTAATGCAAAAACAGTCAAAACTTATTCAGTTTTTTAATATAATAATAATATAAATGTTGGTTTTAAACATTCAGAATAATCTGTTTATTAAATGATGAAACAGAATAAAAAGTTCTCACATAAAAAAGTTCAAATTAATGAAAAGACAGAAAACAGACAATAAAATATAAAGTAACATAATTAAAATGTTTCTGGTTTAAATTGTTTGAAATAAAAAGTCTGATAATAAATGTAGTTTTATGAAATGTTTCTTTTGATTTAAATGAAGTTTTCTGGTTTTAAATTTATTTAAAATAAAATAAAAGTTTAACAATCTGCTAGAAATGAATTAATACTAAAATATGAATAAGTGTAACTGTTAATATAACGACTACTAACACGGATAATATTAATAATAAACACTTAATCATGTGAGAATATTTAAATAATATTAATATAATAATAACTTAATGTGTATAAAACCTTTCATAGAATAAAAGCAGCTCAAAGTGTTTTATTGATTAATTTATTAAACACAATAATATTTATAATTCACAATAATCTGTTTATAAATGATGACGATGATAAAATGTGTTTTAGACAAAAACCTAAAATTAATAAAATACAAAGTCAATAATTAAAGTTTGTTCGTGATGATTTAAATGAAATCTTGAAATGTGTTAAATGATGTTTTATGATGTTAAAAAGTGTTTTTATATTTAAAAGAAATGTTTCAGTTTAAAATGAATTAAAACAAACTGCAGCTGTTATTACTGGTCCAACGGCTACTAACATCATATTTAATAATATTAAACATAATAAACTGTTACAGCATCCAAAGTCATGTCAGAATATTTAAATATTAATATTAATAATAATAATAAGTTTATACAGCTCAGAGTGTTTTACTGATGAATTTATCAAATACAGTTTAGGAGCAAAAATCTATTTTAAAAAGTATTATTTTCATTTGTAATTGAAGTTAAAATGAGTTTAATACGTTTTAAATCAAAGTGATCAAAGGAATATACATAATAATAATAATCAGTTCAATAAATATTAATTAATATAATAAATATTAATAACAATGAGATTCAAACAGCATCAAAGTTCTGCAGAAATAAAACTATATTATTATTATTATTTAATCTTTAATCAGCGTAATGATTAATAAACATTAATCTGTAGTTAATATGTTCATCTGAACCTTTGATTACTGTAGATTATATTTATATTATAAAAACATTATATCATATTTATTCATATTTATTATAATGATCTTTAAACAATAATCAACCGTCTCTGCTTCAGTGAATCCTGAACACTGGATTAAAATGTTCTTTATTATTATTGATGAGATGATTATTAATGTAGTGATGATGAATTATTGCATTTAGTGTCTGAGACATAAAGTTTAATTTAACTCTTTAAAGTCTGAACTATACGGTCGCCCATGAAGTTGGAATAAAATATTCTCTTCTCATGAACTGATTGTGACAATGTGATTTATTATTGATAGAAGTGTAAATATTATCTAAACTGTATTAATCTCATTATACCTGGTCAAAGCTGATTACTGATGAGTATAAATAGAAAATAAAAAGAGGAATTTGTCTGAAAACTAAATTATTACAACTTTATGGGCGACCGTGTATAAAATAATTACCAGAATTCTTTGAAACTGGAGCGTTGAATTACTACAAAAAGAAGCCGTTAACTTTAACAACTATAAATATAACTATAACTATAATGATGTGAGCGTTCACAGTATGAACTCTAACGTCTCTCAGCTGCTGATTATTAATGAGCTGTTACTGCTGTATTATGTTGTTAATATATATATAATATAATAATTATTATTACTGCTGTTTGTTGAACGGAGAAATCCAAGTAAAGCAGCAGAGTTCAGAGGAGCTGATTCAGTGTGATGTATATATATATATATATATATATATATATATATATATATATATATATATATATATATATATATATAATATAATATAATATAATATAATATAATATAATAATGATTAGTGTTGTATGTTTGGGTCAGAGGAGCTGATTCAGTGTGTTGATCAGAAGTATTTCAGACTCTAGCTGCTGTGATGTTAAATCTGGAAAGCAGATTTAGTCGTCATGTACGATTTACAGGAAGGATTCTGATTGGCTGTCAGTGTTTCTCTGACAGGGATCCATGTGGTTATATTTAGTGTTGACTCCTCCATCCTCTGCATATGATTTATATTTTCTATAATATTTGATTCATCCGTAAAATGTTTATATCAAACTAATCTGTGTGTGTGTGTGGTTGTTTGTATGTATGTGTATATGTGTGTGTGTGTGTATATGTGTGTGTGTGTGTGTGTATATGTGTGTGTGTGTGTATATGTGTGTGTGTGTGTGTATGTATGTGTATATGTGTGTGTGTGTGTATGTATGTGTATATGTGTGTGTGTGTGTGTGTGTATATGTGTGTGTGTGTGTGTGTGTGTATATGTGTGTGTGTGTGTGTATGTGTATATGTGTGTGTGTGTGTGTATGTATATGTGTGTGTGTGTGTGTGTATGTATATATGTCTGTGTATATGTGTGTGTGTGTGTGTAGATAACTCTACGGTGGAGCCGACCCTCTTCGTGTTGAACCCTCTCCAGCCAGCAGACGGTTTGGTACTGACTCCAGATAAACTCGGACCGGACGTTTGCTTGGCGACGAACTTCCGTCCGAAGCATCGCGACATCGTTCTGAACCTGAAGGGCGGCGACCGTCAGCGGGTCAACACGTCCAACGCCGTCATCTCCGTCAGGAGCAAGAAGTACTACCACGCCTCCTTCATCAACAGAACCATCCTGTCCTGTGAGATGTTCCGCACCGATGAGACCGGCACCAAGACCAACGAGACCGCGACCAGCGCCAACAACGACAACCGTAGGGAACCTCATCATTATCTTCATCTTCATCATCATCATCATCATCAGTATTAAATATCGACCTGATTAATAATAATTCTGTTTCCTGTTTTCATCAACAGTCGATCTCTGCGTTGACTTTCATCCAGGTGAGTCACAACACACCTGCACACCCAGAGACTGGTTTAAACTGGTCCAGACTGGTTTAACCTGGTTCAGACTGGTTTAAACTGGTCCAGACTGGTCTACACTGGTTTAAAACTGGTCCAGACTGGTCTAAACTGGTCCAGACTGGTCTAAACTGGTCCAGACTGGTTTAACCTGGTTCAGACTGGTTTAAACTGGTCCAGACTGGTCTACACTGGTTTAAAACTGGTCCAGACTGGTCTAAACTGGTCCAGACTGGTCTAAACTGGTCCAGACTGGTTTAACCTGGTTCAGACTGGTTTAAACTGGTCCAGACTGGTCTACACTGGTTTAAAACTGGTCCAGACTGGTCTAAACTGGTCCAGACTGGTCTAAACTGGTCCAGACTGGTTTAACCTGGTTCAGACTGGTTTAAACTGGTCCAGACTGGTCTACACTGGTTTAAAACTGGTCCAGACTGGTCTAAACTGGTCCAGACTGGTCTAAACTGGTCCAGACTGGTTTAACCTGGTTCAGACTGGTTTAAACTGGTCCAGACTGGTCTACACTGGTTTAAAACTGGTCCAGACTGGTCTAAACTGGTCCAAACTGGTCTAAACTGGTCCAGACTGGTCTAAACTGGTTCAGACTGGTCTAAACTGGTAGACCAGCATAGTGTCCTGAAAGACGTTTAATATTTTGTGCTCTCCATGTTCACCTCTTGTTTTTCGGGGTCGTCTCCATGGAAACCATCCTGACCTTTGACCTTTTTTTCCTCTCCTCACAGAAAAGGCCAAACTGAACTACTTCCTGTTGGTGATGAACGGAGTCCGAGTCGTCTTCACTAAAACGTTAGCCTTCAACACGCTGCTCACCATCAGAGCCGCATTCTTCTGATACTGATCACACCCATTGATCCATTGATCTATTGATCTATTGATACATTGATCCATTGATCTATTGATCCATTGGTCCATTGATCTATTGATCCATTGGTCTATTGATCCATTGATCTATTGATCCATTGATCCATTGATCCATTGATCCATTGATCCATTGATCTATTGATCCATTGATCCATTGGTCTATTGATCCATTGATACATTGACGCATTGATATATTGATCCATTGATCCATTGATCCATTGGTCCATTGATCTATTGATCCATTGGTCTATTGATCCATTGATACATTGACGCATTGACCTATTGACCCATTGATCCATTGATCTATTGATACATCGATCTGTTGATCCATTGATCCATTGATCTATTGATCTATTGATCTATTGATCTATTGATACATTTACCCATTGATCTATTGATCCATTGGTCCATTGATACATTGATACATTGATACATTGGTCCACTGACCTATTGACCTATTGATATATTGGTCCATTGATACATTGATCCATTGACCCATTGACCCATTGATCAGTTTCATCTTCATGTATTTAAACAGTTTTATCATCTTAATATGAACATTTTGGAAAATACCATTTGTTCAGTTCTTCCAGTATTTTATTTTTAATTCTTTTTTATCATTTTGATGATTTTAATAAATCTTTAAGGACAAAATACAAACAAGATCCAAAAACCACAAACACTGAGGAAATGTTTTTATGTGTTTTTATATAATACATAAAAACAGTTGATTGGTCTGATTGGTTAAAGTTTGTTTTATTCAAAAATCCCAAAATATTAAATCATGTGATTAATTCTCTCAGTTATTTTTAGGTTTTCTTCTTCATGTATTTTGTCCTGTTGTAAATAAAACCAAAATATAAACATGATTAATCTTAATTAATTTACTGAAGTGCATTTAATGTCTTTATATTCTGTTATTGATGTTTTACAATAAGACTCATAAGACTTATAAAGGTTTATAACTGGTTGTAAATGAGTTATTAATAGATTATTCTCCATCATCTCGTCTCATTATGAACATTAATTAATGAGTTATATATATTTATAACTGCTAACAATGAGGCTTGTTTTAAAGTATAATACACTTAATAATTATGAGTTACTAATATTAATATTTATCATTTTAGACATGAAACACAATCATGTTAAACTGTCAAAATAACAATTATAAAAAGTATATAAATGTAATTAACTCATTAATAAACAGTGATGTATTTTACACACTTTATAATAAAGATCCTTTGACTCATAAATAAATAAATGTTAATAACTAGATGATCAGAAACATGAAGACCGATAGTAGAAACCAAAGATGAGTTATAATAAGTTTATTAATGATTTAGAAAGTTCACAACCTAATTAACAACCCAGTTATAAACCAGTTATAAACCAGTTATAAACCAGTTATAAAGCCTTTATAAACCAGTTATAAAGCCTTTATAAACCAGGTATAAACCAGTTATAAAGCCTTTATAAACCAGTTATAAACCAGTTATAAAGCCTTTATAAACCAGTTATAAACCAGTTATAAAGCCTTTATAAACCAGTTATAAACCAGTTATAAAGCCTTTATAAACCAGTTATAAACCAGTTATAAACCAGTTATAAAGCCTTTATAAACCAGTTATAAAGCCTTTATAAACCAGTTATAAACCAGTTATAAACCAGTTATAAAGCCTTTATAAACCAGTTATAAAGCCTTTATAAACCAGTTATAAACCAGTTATAAACCAGTTATAAACCAGTTATAAACCAGTTATAAACCAGTTATAAACCAGTTATAAAGCCTTTATAAACCAGTTATAAACCAGTTATGAACCAGTTATAAACCAGTTATAAAGCCTTTATAAACCAGTTATAAACCAGTTATAAACCAGTTATAAACCAGTTATAAACCAGTTATAAACCAGGTATAAACCAGTTATAAACCAGTTATAAACAGTTATAAACCAGTTATAAACCAGTTATAAAGCCTTTATAAACCAGTTATAAACCAGTTATAAACCAGTTATAAAGCCTTTATAAACCAGTTATAAACCAGTTATAAACCAGTTATAAACCAGTTATAAAGCCTTTATAAACCAGTTATAAACCAGTTATAAACCAGTTATAAACCAGTTATAAAGCCTTTATAAACCAGTTATAAACAGTTATAAAGCCTTTATAAACCAGTTATAAACCAGTTATAAAGCCTTTATAAACCAGTTATAAACAGTTATAAACCAGTTATAAACCAGTTATAAACCAGTTATAAAGCCTTTATAAAGCCTTTATAAACCAGTTATAAACCAGTTATAAACCAGTTATAAAGCCTTTATAAACCAGTTATAAACAGTTATAAACCAGTTATAAACCAGTTATAAACCAGTTATAAAGCCTTTATAAACCAGTTATAAACAGTTATAAACCAGTTATAAACCAGTTATAAACCAGTTATAAACCAGGTATAAACCAGTTATAAACCGGTTATAAACCAGTTATAAACCAGTTATAAACCAGTTATAAACCAGGTATAAACCAGTTATAAAGCCTTTATAAACCAGTTATAAACCAGGTATAAACCAGGTATAAACCAGTTATAAACCAGTTATAAACCAGTTATAAACCAGTTGTAAACCAGGTATAAACCAGTTATAAACCAGTTATAAACCAGTTATAAACCGGTTATAAACCAGTTATAAACCAGTTATAAACCAGGTATAAACCAGTTATAAACCAGTTATAAACAGTTATAAACCAGTTATAAACCAGTTATAAACCAGTTATAAAGCCTTTATAAACCAGTTATAAACCAGTTATAAACCAGTTATAAACCAGTTATAAACCAGTTATAAAGCCTTTATAAACCAGTTATAAACCAGTTATAAACCAGTTATAAACCAGTTATAAAGCCTTTATAAACCAGTTATAAACCAGTTATAAACCAGTTATAAACCAGTTATAAAGCCTTTATAAACCAGTTATAAACAGTTATAAAGCCTTTATAAACCAGTTATAAACAGTTATAAACCAGTTATAAACCAGTTATAAACCAGTTATAAAGCCTTTATAAAGCCTTTATAAACCAGTTATAAACCAGTTATAAACCAGTTATAAAGCCTTTATAAACCAGTTATAAACAGTTATAAACCAGTTATAAACCAGTTATAAACCAGTTATAAAGCCTTTATAAACCAGTTATAAACAGTTATAAACCAGTTATAAACCAGTTATAAACCAGTTATAAACCAGGTATAAACCAGTTATAAACCGGTTATAAACCAGTTATAAACCAGTTATAAACCAGTTATAAACCAGGTATAAACCAGTTATAAAGCCTTTATAAACCAGTTATAAACCAGGTATAAACCAGGTATAAACCAGTTATAAACCAGTTATAAACCAGGTATAAACCAGTTATAAACCAGTTATAAACCAGTTATAAACCGGTTATAAAGCCTTTATAAACCAGTTATAAACCAGTTATAAACCAGTTATAAAGCCTTTATAAGGAGAGACTTATTGTAAAGTGGAAATCTCTCATTATGTGACTTTCTTATAAGTTTTATTTCCTTCTTCACTGTTTTTCTTTTTAATTCTTCTCATATTTTACAGATCTGACTTCTTCTTCTTCTTCTTGTGATATTCAGATGATTTGTTATTTCATTATTCTGGTTTTGTTATTTGTGTCGTTTATGTTTGAATGTTTGAATGTTTCTATATAAATAAAGCTGATTATGAACATTTAAGAGGAGATGTTAGTCGTCTGTGTGACAGGTTAAATATGCAGAAACATGTCAGGAGATGATAGATGTAATATAAAGGTGGTATTAATGTCTCAGCCTCTCTAACTCTAACCTTCACCCCGTCTGCTGCTGTGTGAGAAACAGTTTCTTCGGTTAAAACCACATTTCAACAGAAAGCTGAAAGCTGCAGATAAACATCAGACGCTCAGTTTCACATCGCCTCCGTTTCCTCCGTTTCCTCTCCTCACTCTCCTCACTCTGCTCCTCCTTCCTCCTCCTTCCTCCTCACACACATTATTATTATTATTAACTCTTTACATGCTCAGCTCTCTGCTCACAGTTCAACATTAATATAATATAATATATATATAATATAACATCAATGAAGAAAGGCATCATTTAATAAGCTTTAAAGTGTTTTTATGCTTTAACTCTTAATGTTCATATTCTGACTCATAATTCACCATCAGTCATTAATAAGGGTTACTTTATGTTTTATGGTCCAGGAGAACATTTGATAGAATATGAAGAATACAACATGTTTGAATGATGATTTTTGAATTAAACAAAAACAAAACTCAGGTCAAATTTGTACATTTACATATAAACATGTACAAAAATGAAAAAATGTGTATTTTATTTCCATGTTTGAAAAGTCCACCTTAAATAAACATGTATATGATGATTTTAAAGCTCTCAAATGTGAAAAAAGGTCATATTGGACCCTGGACAAAAGGTCAAAGGTCAGACATGATTCAATATGCTTCAAAATATAAATAAAGCTCAGCTGAAGTGTAAACTAGCTAACTGTATATAAAGTAGTGTAAACTAGCTAACTGTATATAAAGTAGTGTAAACTAGCTAACGGTATATAAAGTAGTGTAAACTAGCTAACGGTATATAAAGTAGTGTAAACTAGCTAACTGTATATAAAGTAGTGTAAACTAGCTAACGGTATATAAAGTAGTGTAAACTAGCTAACTGTATATAAAGTAGTGTAAACTAGCTAACTGTATATAAAGTAGTGTAAACTAGCTAACGGTATATAAAGTAGTGTAAACTAGCTAACTGTATATAAAGTAGTGTAAACTAGCTAACTGTATATAAAGTAGTGTAAACTAGCTCCACCTCCAGCAGCTACAACAGTAACATGCTGCTCTAACACTGATGCTTCACTATTAATAATCTAATGATGTCATAATAATAATATATCAGTCAGAGGACCAAACCACTACTTTACTGTAATACTGCATACTACATCACTATAATACTGCAGTACTTTACTGTAATACTGCATACTACATCACTATAATACTGCAGTACTTTTACTGTAATACTGCATACTACATCACTATAATACTGCAGTACTTTTACTGTAATACTGCATACTACATCACTCATAATACTGCAGTACTTTTACTGTAATACTGCATACTACATCACTATAATACTGCAGTACTTTACTGTAATACTGCATACTACATCACTCATAATACTGCAGTACTTTACTGTAATACTACATACTACATCACTATAATACTGCAGTACTTTTACTGTAATACTGCATACTACATCGCTCATAATACTGCAGTACTTTTACTGTAATACTGCATACTACATCGCTCATAATACTGCAGTACTTTACTGTAATACTGCATACTACATCGCTCATAATACTGCAGTACTTTTACTGTAATACTGCATACTACATCACTCATAATACTGCAGTACTTTTACTGTAATACTGCATACTACATCACTATAATACTGCAGTACTTTTACTGTAATACTGCATACTACATCACTCATAATACTGCAGTACTTTTACTGTAATACTGCATACTACATCACTATAATACTGCAGTACTGTTACTGTAATACTGCATACTACATCACTCATAATACTGCAGTACTTTTACTGTAATACTGCATACTACATCACTCATAATACTGCAGTACTTTTACTGTAATACTGCATACTACATCACTATAATACTGCAGTACTTTTACTGTAATACTGCATACTACATCACTATAATACTGCAGTACTTTTACTGTAATACTGCATACTACATCACTCATAATACTGCAGTACTTTTACTGTAATACTGCATACTACATCACTATAATACTGCAGTACTTTTACTGTAATACTGCATACTACATCACTATAATACTGCAGTACTTTTACTGTAATACTGCATACTACATCACTATAATACTGCAGTACTTTTACTGTAATACTGCATACTACATCACTCATAATACTGCAGTACTTTTACTGTAATACTGCATACTACATCACTCATAATACTGCAGTACTTTTACTGTAATACTGCATACTACATCACTCATAATACTGCAGTACTTTTACTGTAATACTGCATACTACATCACTCATAATACTGCAGTACTTTTACTGTAATACTGCATACTACATCACTCATAATACTGCAGTACTTCACCTATAGATGAGTTTCAGGCTTCATTGATCTGATGAACGCTGCCCCCTGGTGGCTGAGTCAGTTTGAATCTGTTGTAACTGACAGATCATCGCTCTTTTTTCACATCAACAGCACACATTATTTACATTTATTTACTAATGTCAATTAAATAAAAATCTATAATGTAAAATAAGTGATTGTATAAATATTGACCTCCTTTAAAGTGACTGATATAATTCAACAGAAGCTGATTGGTTCTCATACTCTGACAATTAGTGAAACTGAGATCAGCTGAGTGCAGTTAATCAGTCTCAGGTGATTCTAGTATAAACACAGAAGGTCCGGTCTCTGGTTCATCAGTATTCCTGCTACAGTTACACCATGAAGACTAAATAACACTCCAAGAAACTCAAAGAAAAGGTTATTGAAAAGAAGAAGAAGTGAGAAGAAGTGAGGGGATGGACACAAAAACATCTCCTGGAGTTGAGTTAAATCCATCAGTAAGAAATGAAGTGGCTCTAACCCTCGGAGCCGGCCGTCCTCACAAACTGAAGGAGACAGGTGAGGAAGTGACCTGAGACTCTGAAGGAGACAAAAGCTTCAGAAGCTTTATGGGAGAGTAGCAAAGAGAAACTGTTGAAGAAAACTCAGATTAACCCTTCTGTTGTCTTCGAGTCAAGGAAGGAAAGGAGGAAGGATGGAAAGGAGAGAGAAAGGAAGGAAAGGAGGAAGGAAGGAAAGGAGGAAGGATGGAAAGGAGGGAGGATTGAAAGGAGGGAGAAAGGAAGGAAAGGAGGAAGGATGGAAAGGAGAGAGAAAGGAAGGAAAGGAGGAAGGAAGGAAAGGAGGAAGGATGGAAAGGAGGGAGAAAGGATGGAAAGGAGGGAGGAAGAAGGATGAAAGGAGGAAGGATGGAAAGGAGGGAGAAATGAAGGAAAGGAGGGAGGAAGAAGGAAGGGAAGGATGGAAAGGAGGGGGAAAGGAGGGAGGAAGAAGGATGAAAGGAGGAAGGATGGAAAGGAGGGAGAAAGGAAGGAAAGGAGGGAGGAAGAAGGAAGGGAAGGATGGAAAGGAGGGAGAAAGGAAGGAAAGGAGGGAGGAAGAAGGAAGGAAGGGAGGAAAGGAAAGAAAGAAGGTAGGAAGGAAGGAAAGGAGGGAGGAAGAAAGAAGGGAAGGATGGAAAGGAGGGAGAAAGGAAGGAAAGGAGGGAGGAAGAAGGATGAAAGGAGGAAGGATGGAAAGGGGGGAGAAAGGAAGGAAAGGAGGGAGGAAGAAGGAAGGGAAGGATGGAAAGGAGGGAGAAAGGAAGGAAAGGAGGGAGGAAGAAGGAAGGAAGGGAGGAAAGGAAAGAAAGAAGGTAGGAAGGAAGGAAAGGAGGGAGGAAGAAGGAAGGGAAGGATGGAAAGGAGGGAGAAAGGAAGGAAAGGAGGGAGGAAGAAGGAAGGAAGGGAGGAAAGGAAAGAAAGAAGGTAGGAAGGAAGGAAAGGAGGGAGGAAGAAGGAAGGGAAGGATGGAAAGGAGGGAGAAAGGAAGGAAAGGAGGGAGGAAGAAGGAAGGAAGGGAGGAAAGGAAAGAAAGAAGGTAGGAAGGAAGGAAAGGAGGGAGGAAGAAGGAAGGGAAGGATGGAAAG
This sequence comes from Scomber scombrus, assembly GCF_963691925.1. NCBI lineage: Eukaryota > Metazoa > Chordata > Actinopteri > Scombriformes > Scombridae > Scomber > Scomber scombrus. The sequence goes on from NC_084980.1 coordinate 30,690,277, forward strand.
GAGGGAGAAAGGAAGGAAAGGAGGGAGGAAGAAGGAAGGAAGGGAGGAAAGGAAAGAAAGAAGGTAGGAAGGAAGGAAAGGAGGGAGGAAGAAGGAAGGGAAGGATGGAAAGGAGGAAGAAAGGAAGGAGGAAGAATGGAAGGGAAGGAGAAAGGAAGGATGGAAAGGAGGAAGAAGGAAGGAAGGACGGAGGAAAGAAGGAAGGTAGGAATGAAGAAGGAAAGGAGGGAGGCAGGAAGGAATGAAGGAAGGTAGGAGGGAAGGAAGGAATGAAGGGAGGAAAGGGAAGGGAGGAAGAAGGAGGAAGGAAGGAAGGAAGGAAGGAAGGAAGGAAGGAAGGAAGGAAGGAAGGAAGGAAGGAAAGAAGGAACAGTCAAAACAGACGGGGTCAATTTGACCGGTGAGGACGACACGGAGGTTAAATCTTGACTAGAGACATGTGGGAGACTCTAAGGTCAACTGGCTTAACCTTAACCTCTGTGGTCATCAGACTGGACTCTGATTGGCCGACACCAAACAGACTGATACTGATGCTTTTATTGGTAGTGATGACTTCTTAAAGCAGCTGCAGAGTGAAAGTGATGGGATTAATGCAACAGCTGACTGAAATATTTCTATATTTCTATCTAAATAAACAACATCGTCTGCATGAGTCTGTTCAGGGGAAATAAGAACCTGCTGTTTCCTCTCAGGCTGGTTTTTAGGACACAGCTGGAGTTTGGTCTAAAAACGGGTCACATCAGCTCTTCTTTGCTTCCTGCCGGTTACAGAAACTATCATTTTAACTCCTGGATGAGTTTTTATGTCAGAGGATCAGAAGCTGGAGACGAGTCATGAAGTCATGAAGCTGCTGCAGAGATGCAGGAGAAGTTAAGAGAGACTCGAAAATACCTGGGTGAGAGAACCGTTACGTAAAGTTACATCAGGATACGTTACGTTACGATAAGCTACATCACAATACGTACCGTTACATCAGGGTACGTTATGATACGTTACGTTACATTACAATACGTTACGTTACGTTAAATTCCGTTACGTTACGATACATTACAATACGTTACGTTACATTACAATACGTTACGTTACATTACAATACGTTACAATACGCTAAATTCCGTTACGTTATGATACGTTACGATACATTACAATACGTTACGTTACGTTAAATTCCGTTACGTTACGATACATTACAATACGTTACGTTACATTACAATACGTTACGTTACATTACAATACGTTACAATACGCTAAATTCCGTTACGTTATGATACGTTACGATACATTACATAGCGATAAGTTAAACTACATTACGTTACAATACGTTACGTTATATTACGTTACAATACGTTACGTTACGTTATATTACGTTACATTACGTTACGATATGTTACATTACGATATGTTAATTACAATAAGCTACATCAGAATACGTACCGTTACATCAGGATACATTATGATACGTTACATTATGTTACGATACGTTAAATGACGTTACGTTACGATACGTTACAATACGTTACGTTATATTACGTTACATTACAATACGTTACGATAAGTTAAATTACCTTCCGTTACGATACGTTACAATACGTTACATTACAATACGTTACGATATATTACGTTACGTTATATTACCATACGTTACATTACGCTCCGCATGGCTCAGTTCTTAATATTCTCTTTATTATTCTCTAATCCGCCTTTATGCAGACGATGCTGTTTTATACCCCTGATGAACAGAATGAGTTTTATTTAGTTTAACGTCATGTTGTACGAAGTTATTTAGCTCTAACCAATCAGCAGGTTTATCTCTCTATAATGTGTTTTATGTGTTTTTATAGTTAATGAACCGTCTGAACCCGAGGCATCGACCATCTGAAGCAGGAGGAGCTCGTTGGGGATACGAGGAACCGAAGGATTAGCCGGTTACGTTAAAGGGAAGCAGACGTATTGCTCAGAGTTTATTGGGCTGGACGACTACTGTGGATTATTTCTGATGGAGTTTAATCTGAACTGGATTCTATGGACTCTGAAGTCAGTGTGAAGAGATGCTGGTGAGTTTTATGTCTAAACTCCTAAAAATACAAGATTAACAAGTTGTAATTTATTTTAACAAGCTGCGTGAAACGTGAGTGAAAACTTCTTTTAATTTTTAGTCTTTGCTAGAAAATGAAAGTTAGTTTCAAACATCACAAAACACCTGAAAACAACAAGTAGAGAATAAAAACCTGATAAAACAAATCAAAGTTTAGACCAAAACTAAACTAAAATAAACGTTAAAAGTCGCAGCAGAGATTAACGAGAGAGAAATAAAGATAATCAGGAATAGTTTCATCAGAGAGAGATCAGCAGTATTTGTCACAGTGAGATTTACTGTGTGAATGATCGAGGAGGAAATCAACTTTATTTCGGGAATGGAACCAAACTGACTGTTGAAAGTGGTGAGTTTATTATTATTATTAACATATATATATTAATGGTTTTATACGTTAAATATCTCAGTTTAACTCATTTATTGCTCATTTAATTTGACTTTAATGAGGTTTTACTGAGCTGAACTCTGCAGACTGAACAGGAAACATGTCAAATACAGTAAAATGTTGAGTAATGATGTTAAATTAAAATAATTAAAAGTGAAAAACAAACAGAAAACAGGATCAAACTGGTTTAAAGTGTAAAAAACAACAAACTCAGAAACATCCGTACACAGCTGCATAAATACATCATTAACATCTTTATATTAACATTTATATCAACAAGTCAGTGAAAAAACTATAAAAGTGAATAAAAAAATACAAATTTAGACAAAATGACTGTAAAATAAATAAAGTTACAGCAGAAATAACAAAAGGTGATCAGAGAGAGCAGCAGTATTTGTCACAGTGAGATTTACTGTGTGACTCGGGGAGTAGACAGAGTTTATTTCAGCAGAGGAACCAAACTAACTGTTGAATCTGGTGAGTTTATTATTAATTTTAATGGTTTTATACTTTAAAATGTGTCAGAGTTGTTTTATTGCTCATTTAATTTGACTTTAATGACTTTTTATAGAAACATAAAATAATGATGAAAACAGGATCAAACTGGTTTAAAGTGTAAAAACGACTATCAGAGAGAATTTAATGACTTTTATACATTGTTTTTTAAAAAAATGTGATATTTATACTGTTAATAAACTTAATATAACAGTAGATAAAGTAAACTATTATACATTTAGAGACAAAAAATAAAGTAAATAGTGATAGAAAGAGATGAGAGACATTCAGCAGTATTTGTCACAGTGAGATTTACTGTGTGAGTCTTCTAGGAGGAAGAATTAATTTCAGCAGAGGAACCAAACTGACTGTTGAATCTGGTGAGTTTATTATTATTATTTTAATGGTTTTATACTTTACAAATGTAATAAACTTCATGAAGGAAGTCTGACACATTTTAGAGTTTAATTATGAACATTAAAGTCATAAAAAATGTAGAAAAACTAAAGAAGTAAATAAATGTACGGAAGCTCATTAATGCCAAAAAACAGACAGTTAATAATAATAATAATATAATTAAAGGTACATGTAGGAAATCAGATGTTTGAGATATTAAACATTAAACTAAAGTCAGATTGTTTAATTATATATTGTATAATTATTATTAACATGAGAAAAAGGTAGATAGTAATATAAACAGCACATAAAAAAATCACAAAAATAATGAATAATCATAATGTTTTAACATCAGAGACTTTCAGCAGTATTTGTCACAGTCAGATTTACTGTGTGACTCAGACAGGAGGAAATAAGATTTACTTCAGCAGAGGAACCAAACTGACTGTTGAATCTGGTGAGTTTATTATTATTATTAATATATTAATGATTTTATACTTTAACATGTGTCAGTAAAGTTGTTTTATTATCATTTAATTAGACTTTAATGAGGTTTTATAGAGTTTGATGCAGACTGAAGGAAACATATAGAGACTAAATATGAGAAAAGCCTTAAAATGACTCGTTTATAAAAGTTAAAACCTGTAAATATAAATAAAGTAAAGCTTTATCGTCCACTAAGGAACATTAAACACTAGAGTATAATAAATAATAAAGATATAAAACAGTATATAGATGTATATTTAATGTTTAGTTTAGTTAAAGGTTTTCAGTGTGCAGCGTATCGCTGTGTGACGGCGCAGGAAGGTTATAAACCTCAGTTTGGACCCGGAAATAAACTCACTGTAAAAACCAGTAAGTCCAGTTTAGACCCAGTTTAAGTCCAGTTTAGACCCAGTTTAGACCCAGTTTAGACCCAGTTTACACCCAGTTTAGACCCAGTTTAAGTCCAGTTTAGACCCAGTTTAAGTCCAGTTTAGACCCAGTTTAGACCCAGTTTAAGTCCAGTTTAGACCCAGTTTAGACCCAGTTTACACCCAGTTTAATTAACTAATCAGATATTTAATCAGATGTCAGGTTTAATTTAACTCACTCTCAGTTTGACCCGTTTTTAAACCTGAAATTTTCTGTAAATACGTCTTAAAAACATTTGAGTTCAGTTAATTTAACATTTAAAACAGTTTTACAGAATTCTTCATTTTTATTTTATTTTCATGTTTTAATAAAACTTGAACTGTGTTTAATTAAGACAGGATTAATTAAACCTGAATAATTAAACCTGTGGGAAGTTTAAAAGAAGCTTAAAAAACTAACTGCATCATTTTAGTTTAAAATTATAGTTCAGCAAAATAAACGAGTTAAGTTTAAAAGAGTTAATTAAAGTTTTAAAGTGAATTAAAATGAATTAAAGTGATTTTCTGGTCTGAGAGGTTTTTACTGAGCGCTGCATCACTGTGTGAACAGAAACAACGATAAACTGATATTTGGGAAAGGAACCAAACTAACTGTTGGATCAGGTGAGATTTAATATATATAATATAAATATATATATAATATAAATATATAAATATATAGTTTTATAATTAAAAAGAAACAAACAGAAAACGATTTTAAATGAGTTAAATCTGATTTATATTTAAAAACAAATTAAACTGAAGGTTTTATTCACTTCTAGAGAAATATTAATATAAACATTCATTAATATAAATGATTATATTAATATAATAACAGTTTATTAATATAAATGATTATATTAATATAATAACAGTTTATTAATATAAATGATTATATTATATATAATAACAGTTATTAATATATATGATTATATTATATATAATAACAGTTTATTACTAGATGATATTAATATAAACATCAGAGATCAGAGAGCAGCAGTATTTGTCACAGTCAGATTTACTGTGTGAAGAATCAGGGAGTAAAACTTTATTTCAGCCGAGGAACCAAACTGACTGTTGAATCTGGTGAGTTTATTATTATTATTATTATTAATTTTAATGGTTTTATACTTTAAAATGTTTCAGACTTCCTTCATTAATCCTTTTATTTGAGTTTATTACATTTGTAAAGTTTAATTATGAACATTAAAGTTATAAAAACATTCAAACGTTTACAAAAATACACTAAAAGAAATAAAAAGAACAAAAATCCAAATAAAAAATGTTATAAAAATATTATATTATATATAATAACAGTCATTATATATAATATAATCATAGATATTAAGAGTATTCAGTGTTAAAGCTCAGAGAGGTTTTTACTGAGCGCTGCGTCACAGTGTGAGAGGAAACAACGAGAAACTGATATTTGGGAAAGGAACCAAACTAACTGTTGAATCTGGTGAGTTTATTATTATTATTATTATTATTATAATATATAATATATATAATAATGGTTTTATACTGTAAAATGTGTCAGAGTTGTTTTATTGCTCATCGTTTGAGTGATTAATGCAAACTCAGCAGTTTTTATGATTTTATGACTTTAACAAACAAACTGGATCAAATCTATTAAATCTACAGAAATATTCAGTTATATATGAAACATTATATTATTTTACATTAAAATAAAGATAAATAAACCAACACCAGGAAAAGGTGGATAGTTATATAAATGAAAATATAAAGATGCACATAAACAATCACTAAAATAATAAATAATCATAATTATTTAACATCAGAGACAAACAGCAGGAAGAGATTATTTCAGCAGAGGAACCAAACTGACTGTTGAATCTGGTGAGTTTATTATTATTAATTTTAATGGTTTTATACTTTAAAATGTTTTATTACTCATTTAATTTGACTAATGACGTTTTATAGAAACAAACAGGATCAAACTGGTTTAAACTGTCTCAGAAGTTTTTATTTATAATGTTAATAAACTTAATAAACACAATATAACAGTAAATAAAACATCATCAAACCTCCTTTAACATACTTTATATTAATAATAAACATTTAGACTCAGATGTTCTCTGGAGGTTTTTGTCGTGTTGTTTCTGTCGGTGTGACGTCGGGTTCTTACGGTAAACTGATGTTTGGAAATGGAACCAGATTAAACGTTGAAGCCAGTAAGTTATGATGTTTATTATTATTAAAACAACATTTATATTTTATTAGTTTGACAGAAAGCAGAATATGAGATTAAACATATAAAACAACTAAAGTTAATATTTAACCTTTTAATCTTTAACTGGACGAACATATAACAGCTAATAATGTTTATAAAATGCGACTGTTTGCAGACGATGTGGTTAAATATTTAACTGTCATTAATCATTAATATTATAATAAACATACATTCATGTAGATGTTTATAAATATAGTTTAGTTCAGTTGGTCGTCGATGAGTTTTTTGTAATGATGTTTCATGATGTGTGAAGAGTGGAGTAAATCAAAATAAGATGATCTTTGGAAATGGAACCAGATTAAACATTGAACCCAGTGAGTACTGATATAACTACATAATAATCCTGCACATTTTAATGAAGTTTTAGTCACAAACTAAACTAAAGTTCATATTTAACTTTTTAACCTTTAACTGGACGAACATATAACAGCTAATAATGTTTATAAAATGCGACTGTTTGCAGACGATGTGGTTAAATATTTAAACTAACGTATTCTGCTTTCACTGATCACCAAACAATCTTTATTTACTTTCCAATTCCACATTAAACTGAATCAGTTATAAAAAATCATTTTGATGCACATTTATTAATCACATATTACAATAAGAGATGTTTATTGATCCTGATGAGGGTTAGTTAATGTTAATGTGAGCTGCTGGTTAGTTTACGTAACGGTGTTTCATGATGTGTGAAGGATGGATTAAAGATGACGTTTGGAAATGGAACCAGATTAAACATTGAACCCAGTGAGTACTGATATATATAATACACTTTATTATTATTATTATTATAGATATTTAATAGCAATCATTAGCTGTGTTATAGATATTAAAATCAGTGATCAGCTGCTGATGGAAATGATTCAGTCGACTCTTCAGACTCATAACTTAAAACGACCCTAAAAACACAATAATCACACAATTCATATTATAGAATTAATCATGTTAATATTTATGATGAAAACTGAAACCTAACTTACATTTTATGTTTTATATAAAATTAGATTGTGAAATTACTGAGTCAGCCGTTTAAATGTAGTTTAGTTCAGTTTATGTAACAGTGTTTCATGATGTGTGAATACAAATGCTGGGAATAAGATGATCTTTGGAAATGGAACCAGATTAAACATTGAACCCAGTGAGTACTAAACTATTTATATCAGCTAACTCACAATTTACACTTATATTTTGTGACTGGAGCTGATTATTTATATAAAAGTTGGAAATTTTCAGTAGTTATTTTTCTAAATGTAGTTTAATTAATCTGCTGAGTTTATGTTGTGATGCTTCATGATGTGTGACATCTACAAGTCAATATAAGATGATGTTTGGAAATGGAACCAGATTAAACATTGAAGCTAGTGAGTACTGATATAAATCATTATTATTTATTTACAGTATTTGTTGAAAGATGATTTAGTTCATTTTAAATCTATGAAGAGAAATAATCTTTCTGATCACAAAGATCAATATATTCATGAATCGACACTAAAACAGCTGAGTTACTTCTTACTCTGCAGGGTTAGTGTTCATTCATATTTATTATATTTATATTTAAATGAAATAGTTCAGTTTGTCTCTGCTGAGTTTATGTTCTGATGTTTCATGATGTGTGAATGATGGGACTCAAAAGATCATCTTTGGAAATGGAACCAGATTAAACATTGAACTCAGTAAGTTATGATATAAATCATTAATATTACATTATATTATATTATATTAATATGAAGCATCTTTAAAAGTCCTTATGTATGTTAATCATATAAATGATAAAACATCAACTGTTAAGAAGGAAAATGTAAAAACGTATTAAATAACAGAAACGTCTCTTTTAAAGCTTTAAATCTGGATGTTTATACGTTAAATATTATTAATATGAAGCATCTTTAAATTTCTAAATTTAGTTTGGTTCAGTTTTCGTAATGATGCTTCATGATGTGTGAAGAGTGGAGGATATGAAAAGATGATCTTTGGAAATGGAACCAGATTAAACATTGAACCCAGTGAGTACTGATATAAATCATTAGTGCCACGGGTGCTAAGCTCTATTATTCTTCACCATAGTTATACTTATTATTCTTCTGCCAAATTTCGGCACGTAACTCGTCCCGCAGCTTTGAGAAAACCCCAAAAATATATACATCAAAACATGCGGCTCGATCGGGAAAGAGGTGCGATGACTTTTGGTGTTGAAATTCCCAAGTTATTCCTAATTTAGGTTGATTTTTCCGGACTTGTTTTTCTAAATATAGTTTGGTTCAGTTTATGTTCTGATGTTTCATGATGTGTGAATCAAGTTAAGATGATGTTTGGAAATGGAACCAGATTAAACATTGAAGCCAGTGAGTACTGATATAAATCATTATTATTATTATATTATACTAACATGAAGCATCTTTTTAAAATAAAGTCTTTATCTGTGTTAATCATATAAATGATAAAACATCAACTGGTGTCAAAAATCTAACTTTGGGTTAAAGCTTTAAATCTGTTTATGTGTAAAATAGTTAATAATTAGTTAATTATAATATAATAAATCTAAATATAGTTTGGTTCAATTGGTCGTCGCTGAGTTTATGTTCTGATGTTTCATGATGTGTGAATACAAATAGTGGGACTGGAAAGATGATGTTTGGAAATGGAACCAGATTAAACATTGAAGCCAGTAAGTAAACTAAATAATATATATAATAAATATTATTAGTATTATTATGTACAGAAAACCAGAATAATAAATATATAACTATATTAAAACTATTTATATCAGTTAACTCACAATTTACACTTAAATTTACAATATTTTTGTGTCGTATGTTTTGTGACTGGAGCTGATTATTAATATCAGAGTAGAACATTTTCAGTAGTTATTTATTCAAATGTAGTTTAGTTCAGTTTTCGTAATGATGCTTCATGATGTGTGTTTGGGACTGGAACTAAGATGACGTTTGGAAATGGAACCAGATTAAACATTGAACCCAGTGAGTACTGATATTATATTATATTAATCAGCAGTGATGGAAACTTAACTGAAATCTTCAGGCTCAAAAAACCTCCAATAATCCAAATGAATCAATAAATATTATAATACACATACATTCATGTAGATGTTTATAAATCCAGAAGTTTTTTAAATGTAGTTTAGTTCTGTTGGTCGTCGCTGGTCAGCAGGTTGAGTTCAGATGTTTAAATATAGTTAATCTGCTGAGTTTCTGTAGTGAAGCTTCATGATGTGTGAATACTGGAGGATTAAATAAGATCACCTTTGGAAATGGAACCAGATTAAACATTGAACCCAGTGAGTACTGATATAAATCATATAATTAATATTATGAAGCTTCATGATGTGTGAATACTGGAGCAGAGAAACTGGTGCTTGGTTCTGGTTCTGTTAGCGGTTGAGTCCAGTAAGTCTCATCTTCTGTTTATATATTTAATGTTAAAGTTGTTGACGTTTCTCTGACTGATGGACATTATTCAGAGTTATTAAAATGTCTCCAAACTGCTGCTTAATGCCAGATAGTCCAGTTCATCGTAACTGTGGAGAAAAACATCAGCAGTCACATTATTCATCATAATGAGAATAAAAGCATCAATTCATCATTAATTTATCTAAGCTATCATCTATTAAATGTTCCTTCAACACTAAAAGTCCTAAATGTAGAAAATAAGTTTTCTAAATGTAGTTTGATCGGTTTTCGTTCTGATGCTTCATGATGTGTGACTACTGGAGGGAATCAGTTTAAGATCATCTTTGGAAATGGAACCAGATTAAACGTTGAACCCAGTGAGTACTGATATATATTATAAACAAAACAAACTATAAATGTTCTACAGAAACATATAAAACCAGAATAACAGATTAAATAATATTTAACAGTTGTAATCAGTTATTAAACCTGCAGTAATCCAAAGATTTAAAGGTTTTATATCAGTCACGGACGAACATATAACAGCTAATAATGTTTATAAAATGCGACTGTTTGCAGACGATGTGGTTAAATATTTAACTCTTTATAGTTTAGATGCAAACACAGTTCATGATGATTAAACATCATTAAATGAAGCATAAACCTCATAAAGTGACATTTTAAATGCGTGCATGTTAAATCAGTAATTATACCTTATGGTTTTATGGTTTTATGGCATTTTAATTATAAATGTACTAAATCAATGAAACCATCAAACATGTAACAGAAACTTTAAACTGAAACAGTAATAATTTAATAATGCAGTCGATGTAAAATCAGGTTTAAACTATAAATAAATATAAACTATAATATATATATTTAAACTAACATGTATTCTGCTGGTTAGTTTACGTAACGGTGTTTCATGATGTGTGAAGAGTGTGAATCAAAATAAGATGATCTTTGGAAATGGAACCAGATTAAACATTGAAGCCAGTAAGTAAACTAAATAATATATATAATAAATATTATTAGTATTATAATGTACAGAAAACCAGAATAATAAATATATAACTATATTAAAACTATTTATATCAGTTAACTCACAATTTACACTTAAATTTACAATATTTTTGTGTCGTATGTTTTGTGACTGGAGCTGATTATTTATATCAAAGATGGACATTTAATTGTAACATTTTCAGTAGTACGTTTATAAATATAGTTTGGTTCAGTTTTCGTAATGATGCTTCATGATGTGTGAATGATGGGACTGGAGGATTTAAGATCTTCTTTGGAAATGGAACCAGATTAAACGTTGAACCCAGTGAGTACTGATATAAATTATAAACAAAACGAACTATAAATGTTCTACAGAAACATATAAAACCAGAATAACAGATTAAATAATATTTAACAGTTGTAATCAGTTATTAAACCTGCAGTAATCCAAAGATTTAAAGGTTTTATATCACTGTCACGGACGAACATGTAACGGCTAATAATGTTTATAAAATGTGACTGTTTGCAGACGATGTGGTTAAATATTTAACTCTTTATAGTTTAGATGCAAACACAGTTCATGCTGATTAAACATCATTAAATGAAGCATAAACCTCATAAAGTGACATTTTAAATGCGTGCATGTTAAATCAGTAATTATACCTTATGGTTTTATGGTTTTATGGCATTTTAATTATAAATGTACTAATTCAATGAAACCATCAACAGTAACAGCAACTTTAAACTGAAACAGTAATAATTTAATAATGCAGTCGATGTAAAATCAGGTTTAAACTATAAATAAATATAAACTATAATATATATATGTAGTATATATAACATGTATTCTGCTGGTTAGTTTATGTAATGATGCTTCATGATGTGTGAAGAGTGTGAATCAAAATAAGATGATCTTTGGAAATGGAACCAGATTAAACATTGAAGCCAGTAAGTACTGATATAAATCATTAATCTTAACAGTAGATATTATAAATGTATTTATGATATATATTATTATGCGCTGCTGTTTCAATGTTCATAATGTTCATATTCTAGTCTCTCTATAACAGAAATCATCAAGATTAGTTAGTGTGAGCTGCTGGTTAGTTTACGTAACAGTGTTTCATGATGTGTGAATAATCAGAAGATCTTCTTTGGAAATGGAACCAGATTAAACATTGAAGCCAGTGAGTACTGATATTTATCATTAATATTATATTATATTAAAAGTTGTAATCAGTTATTAAACCTGTCAGCAGTGATGGAAACTTAACTAAAATCTTCAGGCTAAAAAAAACTCCAATAATCTAAAGATTTAAACAAATTAGGTGAAACATTGTCTTTATGTCATTAATCATTAATATTATAATAATAAACATAAATTCATGTAGATGTTTATAAATCTAGTCAATGTTCTGAATGTAGTTTAGTTCAGTTTTCGTAATGATGTTTCATGATGTGTGAATACTGGAGCTTCATATAAGATCATCTTTGGAAATGGAACCAGATTAAACATTGAACCCAGTGAGTACTGATATAAATTATATTATTTATATAAACATGAAGCATCTTTAAACATTGTGTTAATGATATAAATGATCAGTATTAATAGAATAATAATGAATGTAAAGCAGCATCACTAACATGATCCATATATAATCTCTACTGGGAAATAAATCACTTACATTTATTATATTTCATTATATTGACTTTTGATTTAGAACCAAAACATGTTGATTTAAATCATAGAGACAAAAACAGAGAGTTAATGTCTGCTGAGTTTATGTTCTGATGCTTCATGATGTGTGAATACTGGAGGGACTCGAAAGATGATGTTTGGAAATGGAACCAGATTAAACATTGAACCCAGTGAGTACTGATATAAATCATATTATAATATTATGAAGCTTCATGATGTGTGAATACTGGAGCAGAGAAACTGCTGCTTGGTTCTGGTTCTGTTAGCGGTTGAGTCCAGTAAGTCTCATCTTCTGTTTATATATTTAATGTTAAAGTTGTTGATGGAAATGATTCAGAGTTATTAACATGAGAAGAATCAGACTGAACACAGTGGAACACAGAAAGTGTGTTTTTAGTTAATGTGCTGAAGCTTCATGATGTTAATCTGGTAATCCATTAATCCGTTAATCAGGTAATCTGGTAATCTGGCTCCGTTGGAAATGTATTTGTAAAATTAGTAGTTATTTTTCTAAATGTAGTTTAGCTCAGTTTCTCTGCTGAGTTTATTTTCTGATGTTTCATGATGTGTGAATGCTGGAGGGAGTCGAGATAAGATCACCTTTGGAAATGGAACCAGATTAAACATTGAAGCCAGTAAGAACTAAACTATTTATATCAGTTAAATCACAATTTACACTTAAATTTACAATATTTTTGTGTCGTATGTTTTGTGACTGGAGCTGATTATTTATATCAGAGTAGAACATTTTCAGTAGTTATTTTTCTAAATTTAGTTTGGTTCAGTTTTCGTAATGATGCTTCATGATGTGTGAATACTGGATATAAGATGATCTTTGGAAATGGAACCAGATTAAACATTGAAGCCAGTGAGTAAACTAAATAATATATATTTAAACTAACGTATTCCGCTTTCACTGATCACCAAACAATCTTTATTTACTTTTTTCAATTCCACATTAAACTGAGTCAGTTATAAAAAATCATTTTGATTCACATTTATTAATCACATATTACAGTAAGAGATGTTTATTGATCCTGATGAGGGTTAGTGTTAGTGTTAGTGTGAGCTGCTGGTTCTGATGCTTCATGTTACAGATTACAGAGATAAAATCAAAACTGTACGAAGATAAATGTTTGTTTATTTATCTCTTTAACTTAAGATAGTTCCCATTGAGGAGGAAACAGTGTGTGTAGTTATTGTGTAGATCAGATTTACTGTGTGACTAATTCTGGAAACAAACTCATTTTTGGAGAAGGAACCAAACTAACAGTAGAGATCAGTGAGTACCAACAATAACTATTTAACATGATTATTTAATTTAACATGATTCCTTACTTAAAAATTGTAGAGATGTTAAAGCTAACGGCATTATTAGACATGTCAGCAGCCTGCTTTTGGTTGGATGAGAGTATATTAATGGTTTTAAAACATCAATCATCTGAAAACAGGAAAAATCACCTAAATTGATTCTATAAGGTTCTTTAATCAACAGAGACGATCGATTATATACAAAACATCCAGAATATTAACATTGAAGCACAAAATCAACTATTTAAAATATTAAAAAATAATGTTTTGTCCTTGTTAAAGTTAAATAAAAACCCTAAAATTAGCAAACGTTAACTTAAATGTGATAAAACACGCCTGTTTGCAGACGATGTGACTCTATTTATCGGCTCTGTAGTTATTGATCAGAGCAGATTTACTGTGTGACTAATTCTGGGAACTTTAAAATCACCTTTGGAGAAGGAACCAAACTCACAGTAGAGAGCAGTGAGTACTAATAATAACTATTTAATGATGTTAAAGCTAACGGCATTATTTAACGTGATTCCTAACTAGAAACTGTAAATGATGTTAAAGCTAACGGCATTATTTAACGTGATTCCTAACTAACATAACCTAAGTACATTTAATGGGGACATTTTCAGTAGATATTTATTTAAATGTAGTTTAAATAATCTGCTGAGTTTTTGTTCTGATGCTTCATGATGTGTGACTACTGGAGGATATAATAAGATGATGTTTGGAAATGGAACCAGATTAAACATTGAAGCCAGTGAGTACTGATATTGATCATAATCAGATATATAGTAGATTAAAATAATATTAAAAGTTGTAATCAGTTATTAAACCTGCAGTAATCCAAAGATTTAAATGTTTTATTGAACAGAATTAGGTGAAACATTGTCTTTATGTCATTAATCATTCATTTAAATATAGTTTGGTTCAGTTGGTCGTCGCTGGTCAGCTGGTTGATCATTTATATCAAAGATGGAAATTGTAAATTTCCAACTGTCTCCAAATGTCATTTTTTTAAATGTAGTTTAGTTCAGTTGATCTCTGCTGAGTTTATGTTCTGATGCTTCATGATGTGTGACATCTGGCTCCAACGTTAAGATCTTCTTTGGAAATGGAACCAGATTAAACATTGAACCCAGTGAGTACTGATATATATTATAAACAGATTAAAATAATATTAAACAGTTGTGTTCAGTTGTAAAACCTGCAGAATCCAAAGATTTAAACACATTAGGTGAAACATTGTCTTTATGTCATTAATCATTAATATTATAATAATAAACATAAATTCAAGTTTTTATAAATATAGTTTGGTTCAGTTGGTCGTCGCGTAGTTTATGTTCTGATGTTTCATGATGTGTGAACGGTGCAGCAAATAAGATGATCTTTGGAAATGGAACCAGATTAAACATTGAACCCAGTGAGTAAACAAAATATAATATTATTAGTATAATTATGTCCAGAAAACCAGAATAATAAATATATAACTATCATCATATATCATAAATATTTACATTAACATTAATTAATATTAAATATATCTACAATCTAACAGCTGACTATGACTGGAATGTAATAATGTAGAAATCTCTAGTTATTATGACAGGAACTCATTGTTTACATTACATCTGATATTTACATGGAATAATTATAATTATAGTAATAATGATAATTTAGGTTGATTTTTTAGTGCCCGTTTTTCTAAATTTAGTTTGGTTCAGTTTTCGTAACGGTGTTTCATGATGTGTGAATACTGGGAATACTGGAAAGATGATCTTTGGAAATGGAACCAGATTAAACATTGAAGCCAGTGAGTACTGATATATATAATAATAATAATATGAATATTTGAGCATCTTTAAAAGCAAACTTTAGCTGCATTAAACATTAGAACCAGAACAGTGAATAAATAGTTGTTGTATTAAGTTTTCTAAATGTAGTTTAGTTCAGTTTATGTTCTGATGCTTCATGATGTGTGAAGACTGGGAATAATCAGAAGATGATCTTTGGAAATGGAACCAGATTAAACATTGAAGCCAGTAAGTAAACAAAATAATATATGTATAATAATTATTATTAGTATTATTATGAACAGAAAACCAGATAATAAATATATAACTATAACTGATGGAAACTATTTAAATATGAAGCATCTTTAAAAGTAATTACCTGTTAATCATATAAATCATAACTATATACACTGTAAAATAGTTAAATGTAAAAACTATGATTAATTATGATAGTTAATTATAATATATATAATGTTTGGTTCAGTTAATCTGCTGAGTTTATGTTCTGATGTTTCATGATGTGTGAATGATGGGAGTCGAACTAAGATGATCTTTGGAAATGGAACCAGATTAAACATAGAAGCCAGTAAGTTATGATATTTATTATTATTATTATTATTAAAACAACATTTATATTTGATTAGTTTGACACAAAGCAGAATGAGATAAAACGTATAAAAGTAAAGTATTAATATTTCAGTAGCATCAGTGTTAAATAGTTGCTCAGTAATTCTGACTTTAAACTGAATTTAGCAGCTTTATCCTTCAGTCTGATTATTTATACATTGGACATTTAGTGGGGACATTTTCACTAGTTATTTATTTAAATGTAGTTTAAATAATCTGTTCAGTTTATGTTCTGATGTTTCATGATGTGTGAATACTGGAGGATATAAGATGATCTTTGGAAATGGAACCAGATTAAACATTGAAGCCAGTGAGTACTGATATTTATATCTTTAAAATCAAACTGTATTCAGTTATTAAACCTGTCAGCAGTGATGAAACTTAACTAAACTCTTCAGGCTCATAAATCTTCCAATAATCCAAAGATTTAAACACATTAGGTGAAACATTGTCTTTATGTCATTAATCATTAATATTATAATAATAAACGTTAATTCATGTAGATGTTTTTATATGACTGGAATGTAATAATGTAGAAATCTATAATTATTATGACAGGAACTCATTGTTTACATTAAATCTGGATATTTACATGCAATAGTGATAATTATAGTAATGATTTAGGTTGATTTTTTTAGTGCCCGTTTTTCTAAATGTAGTTTAAATAATCTGCTGAGTTTATGTTCTGATGCTTCATGATGTGTGACATCTACAAGTCAATATAAGATCTTCTTTGGAAATGGAACCAGATTAAACATTGAACCCAGTGAGTACTGATATAAATCATTAATATTATTACTGATATTGATCATAAACAGATATATAGTAGATTAAAATAATATTAAACAGTTGTAATCAGTTATTAAACCTGCAGTAATCCAAAGATTTAAAGGTTTTATTGAACAGAATTAGGTGAAACATTGTCTTTATGTCATTAATCATTAATTTAAATATAGTTCGGTTCAGTTGGTCGTTGCTGGTCAGCTGGTTGAGTTCAGATGTTTAAATGTAGTTAATCTGCTGAGTTTCTGTAGTGAAGCTTCATGATGTGTGAATACTGGAGCAAGTAAAATGATCTTTGGAAATGGAACCAGATTAAACATTGAAGCCAGTGAGTAAACTAAATAATATATTATTAGTAATATTATGAACAGAAAAGGTTTTATTACAGTAAAAATTTAACTTTATTCTTTTATCTACTTTTCTTCACTTTACTGATGATTATTGATCATAAATCTCATGGTGTTAATATTTAGTGAAGCTCCGATAATCATCTAAATATCCACATCCAGATAGAACGTTATCGTTCAGTCTGATTATTTATATCAAACCTGGACATTTAATTGTAAAATTTTCAGTAGTTTATTTAAATGTAGGTTCAGTTTACGTAATGGTGCTTCATGATGTGTGAATACTGGAGGAACTAAGATCTTCTTTGGAAATGGAACCAGATTAAACATTGAAGCCAGTGAGTACTGAACTATTTATATCCGCTAATTCACAATTTACACTTAAATTTACATTAATTAATATTAAATATATTTACAATCTAACAGCTGACTATGACTGGAATGTAATAATGTAGAAATCTCTCATTATTATGACAGGAACTCATTGTTTACATTACATCTGATATTTACATGGAATAATAATAATTATAGTAATAATGTAGGTCAGTTTTTAAGGACTCATTTTTTCTAAATGTAGTTTAGTTCAGTTTAACTCTGCTGGGTTTATGTTCTGATGTTTCATGGTGTGTGATGAGTGGAGGAGTAACTAAGATGATCTTTGGAAATGGAACCAGATTAAACATTGAAGCCAGTAAGTAAACAAAATAATATATATAATAAATATTATTAGTATTATTATGAACAGAAAACCAGAATAATAAATATATAACTATATAATAAAGTGTGCAGTCAGCTGTCTTTATGTCATTAATCATTAATATTATAATATAGTTTGGTTCAGCTGTTTAAATATAGTTAATCTGCAGAGTTTCTGTAGTGAAGCTTCATGATGTGTGAATACTGGAGCAACTAAGATCATCTTTGGAAATGGAACCAGATTAAACATTGAACCCAGTGAGTACTGATATAAATCATATTATAATATTATTAAGCTTCATGATGTGTGAAAACTGGAGCAGAGAAACTGCTGCTTGGTTCTGGTTCTGTTAGCGGTTGAGTCCAGTAAGTCTCATCTTCTGTTTATATATTTACTGTTAAAGTTGTTGATGGAAATGATTCAGAGTTATTAAAATGAGAAGAATCAGACTGAACACAGTGGAACACAGAAAGTGTGTTTTTAGTTTGGTAATCTGGTAATCCGTTAATCCGTTATTCTGTTAATCTGGTAATCTGGCTCCGTTGGAAATTTAATTGTAACATTTTCAGTAGTTATTTTTCTAAATGTAGTTTAGTTCAGTTTGTCTGCTGAGTTTATGTTCTGATGCTTCATGATGTGTGAATACAAATACTCGGAAGATCATCTTTGGAAATGGAACCAGATTAAACATTGAAGCCAGTGAGTACTGATATAAATCCTTATTATTATTTATATCTTTTAAAAGCAAACTTTACATAAAAACCAGAACAGTTGTATTCAGTTATAAAACCGGCTCTGTAGTTATTGTTCAGATCAGATTTACTGTGTGTCTTATTCTGGAAACGACAAAATCACTTTTGGAGAAGGAACCAAACTCACAGTAGAGAGCAGTGAGTACCAATAATAACTATTTAACATGATTCCTAACTAGAAACTGTAAATGATGTTAAAGCTAACGGTATTATTTAACGTGATTCCTAACTAGAAACTGTAAATGATGTTAAAGCTAACGGCATTATTTAACGTGATCTCATCATTCATCTCATCTGGAAACTTAAATAAACTCTTCAGGCTCCAAAAACCTCCAATAATCCAAAGATTTAAAAGTTATTAATTAGATGTTTATAAACCTATACGTTTTTTTAAATATAGTTTGGTTCAGTTTTCGTAATGATGCTTCATGATGTGTGAATGATGGAAGTGGAACTCGAAAGATGATGTTTGGAAATGGAACCAGATTAAACATTGAAGCCAGTGAGTACTGATATAAATCATTAATATTATTCATATTATATTATATTATATTATATTAATATGAAGCGTATTTAAAAGTCTTTATCTGTGTTAATCATATAAATGATAAAACATCATAAAACATCAACTGGTCTCAAAAGTCTAACTTTCGGTTAAATAACAGGAATTCCTCTTTTAAAGCTTTAAATCTGTTTATGTAAAATAGTTAATAATTAGTTATAATAAATCTAAATGTAGTTTGGTTCAGTTGGTCGTCGCTGAGTTTATGTTGTGATGCTTCATGATGTGTGAATGATGGGACTGGAACATATAAGATGATCTTTGGAAATGGAACCAGATTAAACATTGAAGCCAGTGAGTACTGATATAAATCATTATTATTATTATTATTATAGATATTTAATAGCAAGCATTAACTGTGTTATAGATATTAAAATATATATAAAAATATTTTAACCTCCCTCCAAAAAGCATTTACTTTACGACATAAAATCACCTAAATTGATTCTATAAGGTTCTTTAATCAACAGGGACGATCAATTTATATACAAAACATCCAGAATATTAAAATTGAAGCATCAGATGGAAAAAATTTACTATTTAAAATATTAAAGAATAAAGTTTTCTCCTTGTCAGAAATGATAAAACCTCGAAAATTAGCAACTTAAATGTGATAAAACACACCAGTTTGCAGACGATGTGACTCTATTTATCGGCTCTGTAGTTATTGTTCAGAGCAGATTTACTGTGTGACTAATTCTGGAAACAACAAAATCACTTTTGGAGAAGGAACCAAACTAACAGTAGAGATCAGTGAGTACCAACAATATCTATTTAACATGATTCCTAACTAGACACTGTAAATGATGCTAAAGCTAACGGCATTATTTAACATGATTCCTAACTAGAAACTGTAAATGATGTTAAAGCTAACGGCATTATTTAACATGATTCCTAACTAGAAACTGTAAATGATGTTAAAGCTAACGGCATTATTTAACGTGATCTCATCATTCATCTCATCTGGAAACTTAACTAAACTCTTCAGGCTCCAAAAACCTCCAATAATCCAAAGATTTAAAAGTTATTAATCATTAATATTATAATAAACACATGAATTAATGTAGATGTTTATAAATCTTTAAGTTTTTAAAAAATATAGTAAGGTTCAGTTTTTGTAATGATGCTTCATGATGTGTGAAGAGTGGAGCAGCAGCTAAGATGATGTTTGGAAATGGAACCAGATTAAACATTGAACCCAGTGAGTACTGATATAAATCATATTAAACATCTTTAAAAACAAACTTTACATGAAAGCCAGAACAGTTGTAATCAGTTATTAAACCTGCAGTAATCCAAGATTTAAACGTTATATTGAACAGAATTAGGTGAAACATTGTATTTATGTCATTAATCATTAATATTATAATAATAAACATAAATTCAAGTTTTTCTAAATATAGTTTGGTTCAGTTGGTCGTCACGTAGTTTTCGTTCTGATGCTTCATGATGTGTGAATACTGGAGGAGCAACTAATAAGATCATCTTTGGAAATGGAACCAGATTAAACATTGAACCCAGTAAGTTATGATATAAATCATTAATATTATATTATATTATATTGATATGAAGCATCTTTAAAAGTCTTTATGTGTGTTAATCATATAAATGATAAAACATCAGCTGTTAAGAAGGAAAATGTAAAAACGTATTAAATAACAAAAGTTTATATGTTAAATATTATTAATATGAAGCATCTTTAAATACAAACTTTACCTCTGTTACACCTAAAAAACATAAAACTGAAATAGATCATAAATATTATTTATATGGAGCAACTTTACATTTCTGAATATAGTTTGGTTCAGTTTTCGTAATGATGCTTCATGATGTGTGAATGATGGATATAAGATGATCTTTGGAAATGGAACCAGATTAAACATTGAACCCAGTGAGTACTGATATAAATTATATTATATTATATATATTTATATTATATTATATAAACATGAAGCATCTTTAAACATTGTGTTAATGATATAAATGATCAGTATTAATAGAATAATAATGAATGTAAAGCAGCATCACTAACATGATCCATATATAATCTCTACTGGGAAATAAATCACTTACATTTATTATATTTCATTATATTGACTTTTGATTTAGAACCAAAACATGTTGATTTAAATCATAGAGACAAAAACAGAGAGTTAATGTCTGCTGAGTTTATGTTCTGATGCTTCATGATGTGTGAATACAAATACTCAAAAGATCATCTTTGGAAATGGAACCAGATTAAACATTGAAGCCAGTAAGTTATGATATTTATTATTATTAAAACATTTATATTTGATAAGTTTGACACAAAAGCAGAATATGAGATAAAACATATAAAATATGGATATGTCATATTTAAAATAATCATAATGACTGAATCAGATTAACATGTTTTATTTAAAGCATCACTGAGTTATTAATCCACAGTAAAGCTCAGTATCTCTACTGTACAGTTAATATAAAACATTTCATTAAGAATAATTACTGACAATAAATCATTCAGGCCGAAGTCTTTAAAGTAAAAATGATGTTTTCTTAAATGTAGTTTAGTTCAGTTTATGTTCTGATGTTTCATGATGTGTGAATGATGTTAAGATCTTCTTTGGAAATGGAACCAGATTAAACATTGAACCCAGTGAGTACTGATATAAATCATTAATATTATTACTGATATAAATCATATAATTAATATTATTACTATAAACTCATTATAAACTAACTCAGAGTTCAGAATCAACATTTTCTTTCAGTATAAATTAACAACGTTTGTTTATTTTGTGACGTTATCGTTCAGTCTGATTATTTAACATCATTATTTATATCAGACCTGGAAATTTAATATTAACATTTTCAGTAGTTGTTTTTCTAACAGTAGTTTGGATCAGTTTTCGTAATGATGCTTCATGATGTGTGAGGAGTGGAGGATTAGATAAAATCATCTTTGGAAATGGAACCAGATTAAACATTGAATCCAGTAAGTTATGATATTTATTATTAAAACAACATTAATATTTGATTAGTTTGACAGAAAGCAGAATATGAGATAAAACATATAAAGTATTAATGTTTCAGCAGCATCAGTGTTAAATAGCTGCTCAGTAATAAACATTAATTCATGGAGATGTTTATGAATATAATTTGGATTTTTCAGTGTTCAGTTCATTTTCTCACTAGTTGTTTTTTAAATGTAGTTTAGTTCAGTTTGTCGTTGCGTAGTTTTCGTTACGGTGTTTCATGATGTGTGACATCTGGAAATAAGATCTTCTTCGGAAATGGAACCAGATAAAACATTGAACCCAGTGAGTAATAAACTATTTATATCAGCTAACTCACAATTTACACTTAAATTTACAATATTTATTTTATTAATATTTATTAATTTTGTGTCGTATGTTTAGTGGCTGGAGCTGATTATTTATATCATTATTTATATCAGAGTTGTTTGTTTATTTTGTGACGTTATCGTTCAGTCTGATTATTTATATCAAACCTGGAAATTTAATTGCGAAATGTTCAATAGTTATTTATCTAAATGTAGTTTAGTTCAGTTTTCGTAATGATGTTTCATGATGTGTGAATACAGGAACAGCAGCATATAAAATGATGTTTGGAAATGGAACCAGATTAAACATTGAAGCCAGTGAGTACTTGGTTATAAAAACATAATAATCCTTCAGATTTTAATGACATTTTAGTCACAAATGATTCAGCTACAACTAAAGTTCATATTTAACCTTTTTATCTTTAACTGGACGAACATATAACAGCTGATAATGTTTATAAAATACGACTGTTTGCAGACGATGTGGTTAAATATTTAACTCTTTCTCGAGTTACATGGTAACTTGATGCACATTTATTAATCACATATTACAATAAGAAATTGATCTGGATGATGAGGGTTAGTGTGAGCTGCTGGTTAGTTTATGTAACAGTGTTTCATGATGTGTGAATACTGCGAATCAAAATAAGATCTTCTTTGGAAATGGAACCAGATTGAACATTGAAGCCAGTGAGTACTGATATAAATCATTAATATTATTGTTAAACAAAATCTGAATCATAAATGTATAAATTATTATCATTACTAAAATAGTGTGTTCATAATCTGCCTCAAAGTTAATGTGATATTTATCCCAGAGTTCATTTAAATGAGATTTTGTGTATTAGGTGAGTGAAATCAGTGGAAGTTAGTTGGACCTCAGAGCGGTTTTGGTTCTGTGGGACAAATAACGGTAAAATAAGGTTTGGAGCTGGAATCAAACTGACTGTAGAGACACGTGAGTCCATCATCTAAAATATTTCATATCAGATATAAACACATCATTATCCTGCAGATTTCAGCTACAACTAAAGTTCATATTTAACCTTTTTAACCTTTAACTGAATCAGTTATAAAAAAAACATTTTGATGCACATTTATTAATCACATATTACAATAAGAGATGTTTATTGATCCTGATGATGGTTAGTTAGGGTTAATGTGAGCTGCTGGTTAGTTTATGTAACAGTGTTTCATGATGTGTGAATGTTGGGAATCAAAAGATCATCTTTGGAAATGGAACCAGATTAAACATTGAAGCCAGTGAGTACTGATATTTATATCTTTAAAATCAAACTGTGTTCAGTTATTAAACCTGTCAGCAGTGATGGAAACTTAACTAAACTCTTCAGGCTCATAAAACCTCCAATAATCCAAAGATTTAAACACATTAGGTGAAACATTGTCTTTGTCATTAATCATGAATATTATAATAATAAACATTAATTCATGTAGATGTTTATAAATATAATTTGGATTTTTCAGTGTTCATTTTCTCAGTATCCGTTTTTCCTAAATATAGTTTAGTTCAGTTTTCGTAATGATGCTTCATGATGTGTGACTACTGGAGGATATAATAAGATCATCTTTGGAAATGGAACCAGATTAAACATTGAAACCAGTGAGTAAACAAAATAATATATATTTAAACTAACATGTATTCTGCTTAAACTGATCACCAAACAATCTGCTGGTTAGTTTACGTAACGATGTTTCATAGTTATTGTGTAGATCAGATTTACTGTGTGACTTATTCTGGAGACAAAATCACTTTTGGAGAAGGAACCAAACTCACAGTAGAGATCAGTGAGTACTAATAATAACTATTTAACATGATTATGTAATTAAACACGATTCCTACCTAAATAATGTAAATGATGTTAAAGCTAACGGCATTATTTAACGTGATCTCATCATTCATCTCATCTGGAAACTTAACTAAACTCTTCAGGCTCAATAAACCTCCAATAATCCAAAGATTTAAAAGTCATTAATCATTAATATTATAATAAACACATAAATCAATGTAGATTTTTTTCAAATGTAGTTTGGTTCAGTTTGTCTCTGCTGAGTTTTTGTTCTGATGTTTCATGATGTGTGAAGAGTGGAGGAGCAGCTAAAATGATCTTTGGAAATGGAACCAGATTAAACATTGAAGCCAGTGAGTACTGATATAAATCATTAATATTATTAACAGTAGATATTATTAATGTAAAAGCAAACTTAGTGTTCAGAATTTACATTTATCAGTAAAAATCCAATACAACTACTACTGTGTTTTTTAGTTTCTGATAGTAAAATATATTTTAAAATGTTTTTATAATCTGGTTGAGTTCAGTTTTCTAAATGTAGTTTAGTTCAGTTTGTCTGTTGAGTTTATGTTGTGATGTTTCATGATGTGTGAATGCAAATACTGGAGATCGAAAGATGATCTTTGGAAATGGAACCAGATTAAACATTCAAGCCAGTGAGTACTGATATAAATCATATATATTATTACTGGACTCAAAGATGAACAGCTGCTGATTTAACTCTTTACATTCATAAAATAATTCAATATAAAACTTATTTCATTAATTTATCAGCGATGAAAAAGATGTATAATATTTAAACTGAAGAATCATCTGGATAAAATAAAGAGTTCATATATTTAAATGAGTCATAATTATAATCACATTTATAACTGAGTTATTAATTTATGAATTAACCCTAAAACTGTTTGTTCAGAGTCTCTGTTGTACAGTTATAGTTATAATGTAAAGTTATATATAATATAAATGAGTTTTTTAAATATAGTTTGGTTCAATTGGTTGTTGCTGAGTTTATGTTCTGATGCTTCATGTTGTGTGACATCTGGGGGGAATCAATATAAGATCTTCTTTGGAAATGGAACCAGATTAAACATTGAAGCCAGTGAGTTATGATGTTTATTATTATTAAAACAACATTTATATTTTATTAGTTTGACATAAAAGCAGAATATGAGATAAAACATATAAAACAACTAAAGTTCACATTGAACCTTTTTATCTTTAACTGGACGAACATATAACAGCTAATAATGTTTATAAAATGCGACTGTTTGCAGGCGATGTGGTTAAATATTTAACTCTTTATTGTTTTGATGCAAACATAGTTCATGATTATTTAACGGCTGAATTATGATTTTATATATAAAGTTAAAGTTTAATGGTTCAGTTGGTCGTCGCGTATTTTATGTTCTGATGCTTCATGATGTGTGAATACTGGAGGATTAAATAAGATCTTCTTTGGAAATGGAACCAGATTAAACATTGAACCCAGTGAGTACTGATATAAATCATTAATATTATTACTGATATAAATCATTAATGTTATATTATATTAATCAGCAGTGATGGAAACTTAACTAAACTCTTCAGGCTCAAAAAAACCTCCAATAATCCAAAGATTTAAACAAATTAGGTGAAACATTGTCTTTATGTCATTAATCATTAATATTATAATAATAAACATAAATTCATGGAGATGTTTATAAATGTAAAAGTTTTTTTAATGTAGTTTAGTTCAATTGGTCGTCGCTGAGTTTTTCGTAATGGTGCTTCATGATGTGTGAATGATGGAGGGAATCGAAAGATCATCTTTGGAAATGGAACCAGATTAAACATTGAAGCCAGTGAGTACTGATATAAATCATTAATATTATTTATCGGTCGATTTATATACAAAACATCTAGATTATTAACATTGAAGCATCAGATAGAAAAATCAACCATTTAAAATATAAAAGAATAAAGTTTTCTCCTTGTTATAAATGATAAACCCTAAAATTAGCAACTTAAATGTGATAAAACACGCCAGTTTGCAGACGATGTGACTCTATTTATCGGCTCTGTAGTTATTGTTCAGAGCAGATTTACTGTGTGACTAATTCTGGAGACAGAAAAGTAGTGTTTGGAGAAGGAACCAAACTCACAGTAGAGATCAGTGAGTACCAACAATATCTATTTAACATGATTCCTAACTAGAAACTGTAAATGATGTTAAAGCTAACGGCATTATTTAACGTGATCTCATCATTCATCTCATCTGGAAACTTAACTAAACTCTTCAGGCTCAAAAAACCTCCAATAATCCAAAGATTTAAAAGTTAATCATTAATATTATAATAAACACATAAATTAATGTAGATGTTTAAAAAAACGTATAGATTTATAAAGTAGTTTGGTTCAGTTTTCGTAATGATGCTTCATGATGTGTGACTACTGGGAATCAAGCTAAGATCTTCTTTGGAAATGGAACCAGATTAAACATTGAACCCAGTGAGTACTGATATAAATCATTAATATTATTTATATAAACTGTCTCTAAAAGCAAACTTAGTGTTCAGAATTTACATTTACCAGTAAACATACAATAAAACTACAATAAAAGAGTAAAACAGTGTTTTTTAGTTTCTGATAGTAAACTATATATTGTAATGTTTATATAATCAGCAGGTTGAGTTTAAATGTGTATCTACAATCTAACAGCAGGAATGTAATAATTAATATAGAAATCTCATTGTTTACATTCAATCTGGATATTTAGATGGAATAATGATTATAATAATAATTTAGGTTGATTTTTTAGTTGTTTAAATGTAGTTTGGTTCAGTTCGTCTCCGCTGAGTTTATGTTCTGATGCTTCATGATGTGTGACTACTGGAGTAAATCTAAATAAGATGATCTTTGGAAATGGAACCAGATTAAACGTTGAACCCAGTGAGTACTGATATAAATTATTATTTATATGGAGCCTTTTTAACTTTACTGAAATGAACACCAAACTTCTTAACAAGCTAAATAAAAGAAGCTGATTATAATGAGAAGTTATTAATGTTTAGATCAGCTTGTGTTTTTCTTTAGTATTGAATCTGCAGCAGTTAGTCCTCAGTGTGTTTAATAGTTTTTATCAGGCTGGTTAAACTCTGTGTGACAAACTCAGTGTTCAGAATTTACATTTACCAGTAAAAATACAATAAAACAGTAAAAACGGTGTATTTTAGTTTCCGATAGTAAAATATATTTTTTAATGTTTTTATAATCAGCAGGTTGAGTTCAGGTGTCTTTATGTCAGTAATCATTCATATTATAATAAACATGGATTCAAGTTTTTCTAAATATAGTTTGGTTCAGTTGGTCGTCGTGTAGTTTTCGTAATGATGCTTCATGATGTGTGAATACTGGAAGTGGATATAAGATCTTCTTTGGAAATGGAACCAGATTAAACATTGAAGCCAGTGAGTACTAAACTATTTATATCAGCTAACTCACAATTTACACATAAACTTACATTAATTAATATTAAATATATTTACAGTCTAACAGCTAACTATGACTGGAATGTAATAATGTAGAAATCTCTCATTATTATGACAGGAACTCATTGTTTACATTACATCTGATATTTAGATGGAATAATTATAATTATATTTTAGGTTGTTTTTTTAGTGTCTGTTTTTCTTAAATGTAGTTTGGTTCAGTTTGTCTCTGCTGAGTTTATGTTCTGAAGTTTCATGATGTGTGAATGCTGGAACTCAAAAGATCACCTTTGGAAATGGAACCAGATTAAACATTGAAGCCAGTAAGTTATGATATTTATTATTATTAAAACATTTATAGTTGATTAGTTTGACAGAAAAGCAGAATATAAGAGTTTCTGTATTGTGTAAATGGTAAATGGTAAATGGACTGTACTTATATAGCGCCTTTCTAGTCTTTTCGACCACTCAAAGCGCTTTACACTACAACTCATTCACCCCATTCACACACATTCATACACTGATGGCAGGCAGCTACCACGCAGGGTGCCAACCTGCACATCAGAAGGGAGCTAACCATTCACTCGCATTCATACACCGTTGGCACAGCAACGGGAGCAATTAGGGGTTAAGTGTCTTGCCCAAGGACACATCGACATGTAGACTGGAGGAGCTGGGAATCGAACCACCAATCTTCCAATTGGAGGACGACCGCTCTACCTCCTGAGCCACAGCTGAATGAAATCAGTGGAAGTTAGTTAGTTGGACCTCAGAGCGGTTTTCGTTCTGTGGGACAAATAACGGTAAAATAAGGTTTGGAGCTGGAATCAAACTGACTGTAGAGACACGTGAGTCCATCATCTAACATATCTCATATCAGATATAAACACATCATTATCCTGCAGATTCCAGTTACAACTTAAGTTCATATTTAACCTTTTAATCTTTAACTGGACGAACATATAACAGCTAATAATGTTTATAAAATGCGACTGTTTGCAGACGATGTGGTTAAATATTTAAACTAACGTATTCTGCTTTCACTGATCACCAAACAATATTTATTTACTTTCCAATTCCACATTAAACTGAATCAGTTATAAAAAATCATTTTGATGCACATTTATTAATCACATATTACAATAAGAGATGTTTATTGATCCTGATGATGGTTAGTTAGTGTTAATGTGAGCTGCTGGTTAGTTTACGTAACGGTGTTTCATGATGTGTGAATACTGGAGGAGGAACTAAGATGATCTTTGGAAATGGAACCAGATTAAACATTGAAGCAAGTAAGTAAACAAAACAATATATATAATAAAATATTATTAGTATTATTATGTACAGAAAACCAGAATAATAGATATATAACTATATAATAAAGTGTGCAGTCAGCTGGAACACTGATGGAAATTATTTTATTAAATCAGCTCAAAGTAAAAACATCATCAACATTTATAGAAAGTCACATTATTCATCATAATCACAAGAATAAAAGCATCAATTCATCAATTAAATTATCTAAACTATCATTTATTAAATGTTCCTTCAAAACTAAAAGTTGGTTCAGTTTTCGTTCTGATGTTTCATGATGTGTGAATACTGGAGTATTTAATAAGATGATGTTTGGAAATGGAACCAGATTAAACATTGAACCCAGTGAGTACTGATATAAATCATTAATATTATATTATGTTATATTATATTAATATGAAGCATCTTTTTAAAATAAAGTCTTTATCTGTGTTAATCTTATAAATGAAAAACATCATAAAAACATCAACTGGTCTCAAAAGTCTAACTTCGGGTTAAATAACATGAACTCCTCTTTTAAAACTTTTAATCTCTGTTTATGTGTAAAATTTTCAGTAGTTATTTTTCTAAATGTAGTTTGGTTCAGTTTTCGTAATGATGTTTCATGATGTGTGACATCTGGATATAAGATCTTCTTTGGAAATGGAACCAGGTTAAACATTGAACCCAGTGAGTACTGATATAAATTATATTAATATCAAGCAAACAAACTTTATCTGTGTTTATACATTAAAAACAGAAAAAATGGATAAAAAATATGAACAGCTGATAAAAAAGATAGAAATGATTCAGATTTTAAAAATGAGTCATAATCAAAGTAAACTTATAATTTATGAGTAAAAACATTAAATACATGAATACATCTCATCATTATTAAAACAGTTACTGATCATCTCTAAATGTTTCTATTCAGACCTGAGTTTGAAAAAATTATGATTAACTGTAAAAATAATTCATTTTCTAAATGAACTGAAAATAGTTTTTTATAATTTATGTTTTTAAGATATAAAAAAACCTGAATATAAAAATAATGTTTTTCTAAAAGTAGTTTGGTTCAATTGGTCGTGGTGTAGTTTATGTTCTGATGCTTCATGATGTGTGAATACAAATACTGGAGCAGCAAACAAAATCATCTTTGGAAATGGAACCAGATTAAACATTGAAGCCAGTGAGTACTGATATAAATCATTAATAGTATTACTGATATAAAGACATAATTATCCTGCTAATTTTAATGATATTTCAGTCACAAATTATTCAGCTACAACTCAAGTTCACATTTAACCTTTTTATCTTTAACTGGACGAACATATAACAGCTAATAATGTTTATAAAATGCGACTGTTTGCAGACGATGTGGTTAAATATTTAAACTAACGTATTCTGCTTTCACTGATCACCAAACAATCTTTATTTACTTTTTTCAATTCCACATTAAACTGAATCAGTTATAAAAAATCATTTTGATGCACATTTATTAATCACATATTACAATAAGAGATGTTTATTGATCTGGATGATGATGGTTAGTGTGAGCTGCTGAGTTTACGTAACAGTGTTTCATGATGTGTGAATACTGGGAATCAAAATAAGATCTTCTTTGGAACTGGAACCAGATTAAACATTGAAGCCAGTGAGTACTGATATAAATCCTTAATATTATATTATATAAACTGTCTTTAAAAGCAAACTTACAGTGTTCAGAATTTACATTTAACAGTAAAAATACAATAAAAAGTGTAAAAAAGTGTTTTTTAGTCTCAGAGGAGTGCTTCATGATGTGTGTATGGGACTGGAACTCAAAAGATGTTGTTTGGAAATTGAACCAGATTAAACATTGAAGCCAGTAAGTAAACAAAATAATATATATTTAAACTAACATGTATTCTGCTTAAACTGATCACCAAACAAGCTGCTGGTTAGTTTACGTAATGGTGTTTCATGATGTGTGAAAACTGGAACCAACAAGCTGATCTTTGGTTCTGGGATCAGACTCAGCGCTGAAACCAGTAAGTCCAGTTAGGTTTGCTTTATTATTAAATAAGACTCATTAAACTCCTGTTTATATTACACACTAACACCATCACTGTTAAGTTTTTATTTTAAAGCAAAGATTAAACAAGCTAACGATGCTGAGTTAAATGTTCCTGTTGAATCTCCTGAAATTCACATCAGTAAAATATTGCTGCTGTTTGGTTGCATTTCCACTTTTAAATACGTTATAGGTTAGAAATGATAA
This sequence comes from Scomber scombrus, assembly GCF_963691925.1. Taxonomy (NCBI): domain Eukaryota; kingdom Metazoa; phylum Chordata; class Actinopteri; order Scombriformes; family Scombridae; genus Scomber; species Scomber scombrus. The sequence continues at coordinate 30,721,922 of NC_084980.1, forward strand.
ACCCTAAAATTAGCAACTTAAATGTGATAAAACACGCCTGTTTGCAGACGATGTGACTCTATTTATCGGCTCTGTAGTTATTGTTCAGAGCAGATTTACTGTGTGTCTGGATCCGGAAACTATAAACTGATATTTGGAGAAGGAACCAAACTCACAGTAGAAACCAGTGAGTATCAAACATTCATATTATTGAAAGATAAAATTAATGTATATTAGTGTTTTATAGTTGTCCGTGTCTAATGTATAATGTGATCTGAGACAACTGGAAGTAAAGTCGGTTCTGACTGTAAATATAATAACAGATTAATATAACGAAGCATTTAGATCATATATATGAGTAGTATCGTCCAAATGTGAAACATGTTCAACCTCGTTGTCCTATCATTCCTTTAATATAGTTAAAGTTTTAAATAATTGTAGTGTTCATACGTCGTAATTATCAATCTTTATTTGTATAGCGCCAAACCAGAACAAAGTCATCTCAAGGCGTTTTACACAGAACAGGTCTAAACCGAACTCTTTATTTATTATTAATTAGCAGCTGTAATCAGTGAGGTTTGAACAGTTATTGTTGAGATCAGATGTACTGTGTGACTGATGCTACTGGAGGCTATAAACTGATATTTGGAGAAGGAACCAAACTAACAGTAGAAACCAGTGAGTATTACAAGTTTATTATATAAAATTAGTCATTAAATACTTTTTGGTCTTAAACAACTTAAAGTAAATTAGATTTATCTATGGACACATTTTGACTTGAAATAATCTGAAACTAATTTGTCAAACCTCGCCGGCTTATTATTCCTTTAATATAGTTAAAGTTTAATATAATTATACTATTTATATGTTGTAATTATTAGTTAGTTGGTGTAGTTATCGGCTCTGTAGTTATTGTTCAGAGCAGATTTACTGTGTGTCTGGATCTGGAAACGGAAAAGTTCTGTTTGGAGAAGGAATACAGTTGACTGTTGAATCCAGTGAGTATATATTTATATTTAAATACATGCAACATATATATTTTAATCGTGTAAAGAGAAAATAAGACATTTTAACCTTTTTAAAATGTAAAATGTATTTCTGGGAGAGTCTCACAGTATAATAAAGTTGAATTTATTCAAAGATGCTTTAAATAACTTAAAATGACCCTAAAAACACAATAATCACACTGAACTTACATTTTATGTTTTATATAAAATTATATTATATAGTTTTTTAAATGTAGTTTAGTTCAGTTGGTTGTTGATTAGTTTTCGTAATGATGATTCATGATGTGTGAATACTGTAGGAGTAAATAAGATGATGTTTGGAAATGGAACCAGATTAAACATTGAACCCAGTGAGTACTGATATAAATCATTAATATTATTGTTTACTGGAAATAAGAAGAATAGGTGTGATATTTATCCCAGAGTTCATTTAAATGATATTTTCTGTGTGAGTGAAATCAGTGGAAGTTAGTTAGTTGGACCTCAGAGCGGTTTTGGTTCTGTGGGACAAATAACGGTAAAATAAGGTTTGGAGCTGGAATCAAACTGACTGTAGAGACACGTGAGTCCATCATCTAACATAATCATAATTGTCTCACTAGTTGTTTTTTAAATATAGTTTAGTTCAGTTGGTCGTCGCTGAGTTTATGTTCTGATGATTCATGATGTGTGAATGATGGAACATATAAGATGATCTTTGGAAATGGAACCAGATTAAACATTGAAGCCAGTAAGTAGCTTATTATTCCTTTAATATGTTTAAAGTTTAAAATAATTATCCTGTTTATAAGTTGTAATTATTCATTAGTGTAATTACTGAGGTGTGAAGCAGCAGGTCACGTAGTTATTGATCAGATCAGATCTACTGTGTGTCTGGTTCTACTGGAGGACAAACTAAACTGATATTTGGAAAAGGAACCAAACTAACAGTAGAAACCAGTGAGTATTATTATTCATATATTTATGAGATCAGATGAGTTTTCATGCTAAGTTACAGTTTAGTTTGATATTGACGAGAACGCAAAGCTGATAACATTTAAAAACGTTGAATGGTCCTTAAACATTTAAACCATTTGGATAAAAGGAATAAAAAGTTTCCAGCTATCACAAGGTAGTTTTACTTGATGAGAGATATAATATATTATTAATTATTGAATAAAAACTAACCTTAACCTACTTAGCATGCAGTTATTGTTGAGATCAGATCTACTGTGTGACTGATGGAGGAAACTGGAAAATCATGTTTGGAAATGGAACCAAACTAACAGTAGAAACCAGTGAGTATTAAACATTCATATTATTGGAAGATAAAATTAATATAATATATATTAGTGTTTTTAAAGTTGCCTAATGTATAATGTGATGGAAGTAAAGTCAGTTCTGACTGTAAATATAATAACAGCTTAATATAACGAAGCATTTAGATCATATATATGAGTAGTATCGTCCAAATGTGAAACATGTTCAACCTCGCCGGCTTATTGTTCCTTTAATATATGTAGTTTAGTTCAGTTGGTCGTTGCTGAGTTTATGTTCTGATGCTTCATGATGTGTGAATGATGGAAGTGGAGTAAATAAGATCATCTTTGGAAATGGAACCAGATTAAACATTGAACCCAGTGAGTACTGATATAAATCATTATTATTATTACTGATATAAATCATTATATTATTATTACTGATATAAATCATTATATTATTATTACTGATATAAATCATTAATATTATTACTGATATAAATCATTATATTATTATTACTGATATAAATCATTAATATTATTACTGATATAAATCATTAATATTATTACTGATATAAATCATTAATATTATTACTGATATAAATCACATACAGATATATAGTAGACTAAAATAATATTAAACAGTTGTAATCAGTTATTAAACCTGCAGTAATCCAAAGATTTATTGATTTCTGTTTATAAGTTATAATCATTTATTAGTGTAATCAGTGAGGTTTGAACAGTTATTGATCAGATCAGATCTACTGTGTGACTGGAGGAGGCTTTAAACTGATATTTGGAGAAGGAACCAAACTAACTGTAGAAACCAGTGAGTATTAAACATTCATATTATTGAAAGATAAGATTAATAAAATATATATTAGTGTTTTATAGTTGTCCGTGCTTAATGTAAACTGGAAGTAAAGTCAGTAATGACTAAATATAATAACAGCTAAATATAACGAAGCATTTTAATGAACACGGTCGCCCATAAAGTTGGAACAATTTAGTTTTCAGACACATTCCTCTTTTTATTTTCTATTCATACACATCAGTAATCACCTCTGACCAGGTGTAATGAGATCAATACAGTTTAGAGAATATTTACACTTTATCTATCAGGAATAAATCACATTGTCACAATCATTTCATGAGAAGAGGTAAAATATATTTTATTGCAACTTTATGGGCGACCGTGTAGATAAGTGTATTATCGTCCAAATGTGTCACAAATATAAAACTAACATGTCAAACCTCGCTGTCCTATTACTCCTTTAATATATTTAAAGTTTAAAGATATTATACTGTTTATACGTCTTAATTATTAATTAGTGTAATCGGTGCAGTGTGAAGCAGTTATTGATCAGATCAGATCTACTGTGTGACTAGTTCTGGGTCTTCAGCCTATAAACTGATATTTGGAGAAGGAACCAAACTAACTGTAGAAACCAGTGAGTATTATTATTCATATATTTATGAGATAAGATGAGTTTTCATGCTAAGTTAGTTTAGTTTGATATTGACGAGAATGCAAAGCTGATTGTTGTAACAGCAACATTTTAATATCTATAATAATCTGTAATAATAGTAATATTAGTAGCACATTTCCTCATATAAAAACAGTAAATTATAACTTTTAAAAACACAACTAACTGCAGATGATGAGTTTAGATCAGTAATTGTGTTGAGAGGAAACAATGTGAGACTAGTTCTGGAGGTTGGAAAATAACTTTTGGAGAAGGAACCAAACTAACAGTAGAAACCAGTGAGTATTACAAGTTTATTATATAAAATTAATCATTAAGTTCTTGTTGGTCTTAAACAACTTAAAATCATGTATAATGTGATCTGAGACAACTGGAAATAATCTGAAGCTAACTTGTCAAACCTTGCTGTCCTATTATTCCTTTAATATATTTAAGTTCAAAATAATTATACTGTTTATACATTAATTAACATTAATTAGTGTAATTAGAGTTAATGAAGCAGCAGCAGGTCATGTAGTTATTGATCAGATCAGATTTACTGTGTGACTACAGCAGGAAACTATAAACTGATATTTGGAGAAGGAACCAAACTAACTGTAGAAACCAGTGAGTATTACAATCATTTTAAGGTTTATTATTATTATTGTTAAGTGTCTTTGCTTTTTATATTTATATTTAATATAGTTCAGACTCTCAGAAGACAAAAGCTAAATATTAAAATATTAACATGTGAACATCTTAGATTAATAAGAAGCTTAAAAATCACTTTTTCAGCACAAATTCATCTAATAAAATGTGTATTTATTGTCCGCAGCAGCTTGATTAATATAAACTAACAGTTTCTTACTCTTTTAGATTAATAAATATGAAATAACTTTTAATATGTAACCCAATCAGAACCGCATATTCATAGTTTAACAATAGTTTGTCTGTAAAAGTCAAACTGTTTGCAGACGATGTCATCATTTATGTTTAAACCTTTTCTTACTCTTTTGTTTCCCAATCAGAGGAACATTATATTATATTTATTTTAAACCACCAATATTACTTTGAGTTCATATAAATAAGCCGGTTTAATACATTCAGGTCACGTTTCTCTTCTATAGTCCAGTCATAGTTTGTGTTGTTGGGTTTCTCAGAGTGAGACGAACTCTGCTGTTTCTAAACTCGTCTTCGGCTCTGCGACTAAAGTCACATTTATCTCCAGTAAGTTAAACTTATTCACATCTTCTCCCCTTTTATATTTAACATTATATATAAATGTCTACTGGTAAATATAAAAATAGGAGATAAACTGTGTAAAGTCGTACTTTTAAGAACGTTGAATGGTCCTTTAAACATTTAAACTATTTGGATAATAAGAAAAAAAAGTGTCATAAGGTAGTTTAACTTGATGAGAGATTTAGTTTATTATAAATTATTGAATAAAAACTAAACAAAACTAACCTTAACCTAGTCGTCAGGTTTAATTAGCATGTAGTTATTGTTGAGATCAGATCTACTGTGTGACTACTGGAGGAAACTTTAAACTGATATTTGGAGAAGGAACCAAACTAACAGTAGAAACCAGTGAGTATTATTATTCATATATTTATGAGATAAGATGAATTTTCATGCTAAGTTACAGTTTTGTTTGATATTGACGAGAACGCAAAGCTGATAAGATAGCTGTCAGTCCCTTAAACATTTAAACCATTTGGATAATAAGAATAAAAAGTTTCCAGCTATCACAAGGTAGTTTGATTTGATGAGAGATATAGTATATTATTAATTATTGAATAAAAACTAACCTTAACATACTTAGCATGCAGTTATTGTTGAGATCAGATCTACTGTGTGACTGGTGGAGGAAACTGGAAACTCATATTTGGAAAAGGAACCAAACTAACTGTAGAAACCAGTGAGTACAACAAACTCTATTAAATACATTAAAATACATTGAAACATATTATAGATATAATCCAACAGAACTGTAACCTAATGACATGTTTTGATGAATGTTATATCATTATTTAAAATAGCAGAATTATATTTGGCTCTGGTTTTAAACTGACAGTTAATTCGACTTGACGTCATAAATATTTAAATGTCCAGGTAAAGTTGGAGAAACATGAGATAAAGATACTCGATAAACGATATAACTAACTTCAACATATACCTGATATCTGGGATTTAACTGACCATGAATTACATTTCAGTCCTTTAATTCTAACATGTCTGACTTTTATTAAACTATTTTATAATTTGCAGCTCTTTTTAAACATAAGTAAATAGTGTGTAGTTATTGTTGGGATCAGATCTACTGTGTGACAAACCTGAAACTCATATTTGGAGAAGGAACCAAACTAACTGTAGAAACCAGTGAGTATTAAACATTCATATTATTGAAAGATAAAATTAATATAATATATATTAGTGTTTTATAGTTGTCCGTGTCTAATGTATAATGTGATCTGAGACAACTGAGAATAATCTCAAACTAACATGTCAAACCTCGCCGGCTTATTATTCCTTTAATATAGTTAAAGTTTAAATATATTATATATTATTATACTGTTTATATGTTGTAATTATTAATTAGTGTAATTACTGAGGTGTGAAGCAGCAGCAGGTCATGTAGTTATTGATCAGATCAGATCTACTGTGTGACTACTGGAGGAAACTTTAAACTGATATTTGGAGAAGGAACCAAACTAACTATAGAAACCAGTGAGTATTATTATTCATATATTTATGATAAGATGAGTTTTCATGCTAAGTTACAGTTTAGTTTGATATTGACGAGAACGCAAAGCTGATAAGATAGCTGTCAGTCCCTTAAACATTTAAACCATTTGGATAATAAGAATAAAAAGTGATGAGAGATTTATAATTTTATTAAATTATTGAATAAAAACTAACTTTAACCTAGTTGTCAGGTGTAATTAGTTCATGTAGTTATTGTTGAGATCAGATTCACTGTGTGACAAACCTGAAACTCATATTTGGAAAAGGAACCAAACTAACTGTAGAAACCAGTGAGTACAACAAACTCTATTAAATACATAACATGCATTGAAACATAGATATTATAGATATAATATGGTCTATTTAAAAGAACTGTAACCTAATGACATGTTTTTGTTATATCATTATTTAAAATAGCAGATTTATAATCCTTTATATGCACAATTTATTAAAACTCATCTGGTTTTAAACTGACAGTTAATTCGACTTGACGTCATTAATATTTAAATTTCCAGTGAAAGTTGGAGATAAATGAGATAAAGATGCTCGATAAACGATGTTATTGACTTCAACAAAAACCTGATATCTAATTCTACCTTATTAAATACATAACATGCATTGAAACATATATTATAGATATAATATGGTCTATTTAACAGAACTGTCGTCTGTAGTTAGTTCTGAGTTTACGTCGATGGGTTTCGTGCTGTGTGAACGGTTACGGCAATAAGATCGTCTTTGGCTCCGGCGTTAAACTTACAGTTCAATCAAGTAAGTTTTATTTTATTCATTTGTGAGGAATGATGGTTGATCTGATGTTTTCTCCAAATTCAGCTTCTTTATATTTTTAAATACACATAAACTTACATTTTACATAAACAGCATTAAATAAACAATAAGTTGAATTATACACAACGGCAACTCAATGAGCTTAATACATAAAGCAAACATTTAACAGTAACAATTAGAAATACAAATAAAACCCGATAATAGTAAAAACATGGAAACATTAAAACCCCCACTAATAATAAAAATATAATAAAAACAAAGTACAGAAAAATAGAAATAAAATACTAGAATAAAGCATTAAATATATTAGCTTTAAAATCATTAAACAGCATTAGATTAACAATAAGTTGAATTGTAGCAGTTGTAGTGATAAAATCATATTTCCTTTAAGCCAAATAAGGATTAATATCAATGTATTTTGATAAATATAAATATGAATAGAGCCGCTTCATGAATCTGTGTTTACGCTGCAGAGTTTCTAACTGTGTGTCTAACTTTGGAAACTCAAAACTCGTCTTTGGTTCTGGCTCAAAATTAAGAATCGAATCAAGTAAGTTATTTATTTTATTGATTTATTATTATAAGATTTGATGATTTATGTAGATTTACACCATAAACAGATTATATATAGGAACAGATATCACTATATAAACCTTTAGCTTAGATAAAAAACTGCTTTTAAATCCCCAATAATCAATACGTCTGGTTTCTGTGCATTTATTTAAAATAGGACCTAATCTGTTATATATATATATATATATGTATAATGAGGATAAAGTCCGTATCATTGATCTCAGGTTTATATAGTTGGGTTTTTACTGTGTGTCTGGCTCTTCATACTCAAAACTCATCTTTGGTTCTGGCTCAAAATTAAGAATCGAATCAAGTAAGTTATTTTATTAATTTGTGAGATTTGATGATTTACCTTTCCTAAATGTTCCTAAATGTTCCTAAATGTCTGAATTCAACATTTATACCTAGATTAACACCACATATACAGACAGATAACGCTAGATAAACCTCAAAAACAGCTTTTAAACTCGACTGTTTACATTAATACATATTGTTCTGTGCATGTATTTCGGTTAGAACCTAATCTTTTATATTTATATATATAATAAGGCCTAATGAGGATAAAGTCCGTATCAATGATCTCTGGTTTATGTATTTGGGTTTCTTACTGTGTGACTGGCCTTTCAAACTCAAAACTCACCTTTGGTTCTGGCTCCAGGCTCATAGTCGGATCAGGTGAGAAGTTTTATTTGATAGTTATAGTTAATATAACACTCTGAATTCAGTTAGTTTAACTTGTGTATCAGACAAACAGCTCATATAAAGTTAAACATTTATAAACCTTTTATCCTCTCACTCCTGTAATCATTACACTTCAGTATCTGCAGTTTAAATATTCTAGAGTAATACGATTTATTGATCTGAATGACTAATAGCAATGATGTTGATGAAACTGCTCCTAAAACTATTTCAACCCTTTTTTAAATGATTTTAAAATACATCTTACCAGGTTGTTGGATAATAGTTGGTCATTGACATGTGAGAGATTGTTAGTTGCTATAAAAATGTAAAGTTGTGGATAAAAACGCATAACTGTGATCATGAAAATGTGATTTATTGGACTTAAGTATTGCTGAGACTTAAAGTTAAAAGCTTTTAGTCCGTCGCTGCTCGTGATTCGTAGTGTTGGAAGTAATCAGATGGAAACATTGATGGAGACATTTTGAATTAACAGATTAATTCGTCAAATATTGAATAGCTTTGGTAAAAAATATTAACATCTGACTTGCTGTCTGAACTGAAGCTTCTTGAGTTAGTAGTTATAGTTCAGGTCCGATCAGTGTGTGTCTGCTAGCGGATCGACCTGGAAGATTGTTTTTGGAGAAGGAACCAAACTGATCATAGAGAGCAGTGAGTAATATTCAATATTTGTCCTTAGAAAATAATAATGTAGCTTAACACATTGTGGTCTTAGATGTATTTTGTTCTTAATGAACCAGATGAATCGATAGCAGCTATAAAACATTGATTACTACTTTAATAAATGCTGTTTTTACTGCTGCAAACTAAGTGATATTACTAAAAGATATGTTTAAGTTTCAGTATAAAGCAGCAACAGCTCTGCTAACAGCAGAATAAGTTAAAATATAAAACTATTTGCAGATGATGTGATTACGTTCATAGCAGCAGTTATAGTTCAGGACAGAAACAGTGTGTGACTGCTAGCGGATCAACCCGGAAGATTGTTTTTGGAGAAGGAACCAAACTTTTTGTAGAGAGCAGTGAGTAAAATTAAAATATTCAATAAGTAAATTACACTTAGTTTTATCATAACAAGCTAATATTTGTCCTTAGAAAATAAGATAGCTATAAAACGTTTCAAATAACAAATACGTTTATAAAAACATTGATTACTACTTTAATAAATGCTGTTTTTACTGCTGCAAACTGAGTGATATTACTATAAGATATGTTTAAGTTTCAGTATAAAGCAGCAACAGCTCTGCTAACAGTAGAATAAGTTAAAATATAAAACTCTTTGCAGATGATGTGATTACGTTCGTAGCAGCAGTTAATGTTCAGGTCCGATCAGTGTTAGCAGTTATTGATCAGGACAGAAACAGTGTGTGACAACAGACTGGAAGTTAACTTTTGGAGAAGGAATCAGCCTGAGTGTTGAGGACAGTAAGTTTCACTAGTCTGTTTATATATTACGGGATGTTTGTTGTGTTTATAATGAGACAGTCGCGAGAACATTAAATCCCAAATATACTCGACTACAGACTCGCCACATTTGATCCAATCCACTTTATTTATACAGCACGATTTTAACAAACACAAAGTTGCACAACAAGATAAACACAATAAATAGAAAACACAATAGAAGCACAATAAGTAGACAATAGAAATATAAAAGCAATAAAATAAATATAATGCACAAGATAAAAATATGCATGTATACCCATAAAATCAACTCTACATGGTGTCAAAAGCCAAATATCTCTCCTGCTTCATCACGATATAATGTAAATATACAACTGTTATTTCTGTTTCCTCCGATATTCCTTAAATTTACTTGATGTTGGTAAATCAGCTGCATGAGCTGCATGTTTTTGTGTTTGGGTTTCTGACTGTGTGACTAACTCTGGAGGTAAACTCATCTTTGGTGGAGGCTCAAAACTCACCGTTAGTTCAAGTAAGTCGTTTAATGATTAACTAAAAGACATCGTTGAATTATGTTGTTGTTTTATAGAGACGAGTTTATACAATTCACTGAAGGGTTTAAAGTACATAATGTTCGTATGATTCACATTCATAACTAATCATTCCCTAAAGACTTTTCTTACTCTGCTCATTCATCATTATACTTACAATGTTTCATGAGCTAAACTCTGCGATATTTCTAATTTAAACCTAATTAATAACGAACCCCAAACATCAGACTGGTTTATGTGTTTGGGTTTGGGACTGTGTGATTGACTCTGGAGTTAAATTCATCTTTGGTGGAGGTTCAAAACTAACTGTTAGTTCAAGTAAGTCGTTTAATGATTATATAAAATACATTGTTTAATTATGTTGTTTTATAGGAAAAGTTTAAAGTACATAATGTTCTTTTCCGAGATTAGTAAAGTCCATATGATTCACATTCATAACTAATCATTCCCTAAAGACTTCTTACTCTGCCCATTCATCATTTCACAACACTTACAATGTTTCATGAGCTAAACTCTGCGATATTTCTAATTTAAACCTTATTAATACCTAACCCTAAACCTCAGACTGGTTTATTAGCTGCAGTAGTTTTAGTTGAGGTTGTTTCCACTGTGTGTGAATGTTGGACAGAAGCTCGTCTTCAGCACTGGGACGCCTCTACATGTAGAAACCAGTAAGACAAAACATATATATAACGTTTGTTGATCAAACTTATTGATTAAAGTAATTTCAGTTGAGTATGAGTGAGGTTGAGCTCAGAGTTTGTGTAGTTGTTCTTCTCTCAGTGTGACTTCATCTGGAGGTTTTAAGATCTTCTTTGGTTCTGGCTCCAAACTCACAGTAGAGTCCAGTAAGTTTGATTTATTAATGTTATTTATCATCTAAACATTGGTCCAGTATTAATCTCTAGTTGAGTCTAATGTTTCTATGCTGCTGATATCTAACATTAGATTATTGATCCTTTGTAATTAACAGTTTTTATTGTATTTATTGCGTAATTCACTGAGGAACAGTGATGGTTCATATAATGTGATCATTAATCTTCCCTGAGCTCTTACTGATGAGCTTCTACATGATTTCAATATAAATTACCTTTTTGTTTTACTGTAATGACAAAGACATTGATTCTTGTAATAAATGCTTAAACTGAGAAATGATGCGTTTTGAAATTAAATTAGATTTAATAGACGATTTATAAAATTCTGTTTTAAAAGTTTGCAGTCAGTGTTTGGTACGAAGCTAAAGTAGTCTAAAAAATGTTTCTTACACCTCAAATTACAAAAGCCCTAAATAAATGTTTGTTAGTTTTTGCCCTGGTTAAGAAATAATATGTAAATGTGATGTTTAAGGAATATATTATTTGCCATAATCTATAATAAACCCTCCATAATTACTTATAATAGACTTAATACCAAGTTTAAACTGGTTAATTCCTGTTAAAGACTTTATGCATAAAAAGTAAATGTGAAGCTTTTATCGGTTATTATTTATTATAATCAGATACAAGTTGAAGTAAGTTTTCGTTCATCTTGTTGACGCTGTGTGAATCTCGGAGGATCAAAACTTTTGTTTGGCAGCGGATCGACTCTGATCGTACAAATCAGTAAGAAAACGACTTTTATTAAGATTTAATAATAATAATAATATTTACGTCACAGTTTCTTTTCATCACTAAATGTTTGAAGATAAAAAAAATAACATGTTTGCAGCAGATAACACATATTTAAAATGTACAGATTTAATATCTTCTATTGTAAGTTTGTAAAATGATTATATATGATGATTATTCCGCATATGTTAAATCCGATACGAAGCTGCAGGTTTTTGGTTGCTAGCTGAGCTCAGTGTGACTGAAACTGGACTCAGGAAACTTCTCTTTGGAAAAGGAACCAAATTATTTATTGAACACAGTGAGTTAAATTATTATTTTATCTTTAGTTTAGTTTCCTTTAACTCAATCTCTCATCACATATAATCCAGTTAATCTCGTCTCACTGATCGTTCTCATTAAACTCTTTATGTGTAATTATCTGATATGTTTAACAGTTTAATAAACTTCCTAAAATCTCAGAATATATTAAAGTTTATAAAGAAGTTATAAAGTTATGGATCAATGTTGCTGCTCTTCTGTTAAACTACACTTTGGATCTGAGTTAAACTCTTAATTACGACTAAAATCAAGAAGAAACAGTTTCCAAAACTTACAAAACTGTACAAACAGAAACATCTAATAGTTGCGAAGTGTTTAGAAGTTATTGTTGAAGCTTCTCAGCTGGAAGCGGTTTACAGAAACTTCAGTTTGGATCTGGAGTCAAACTCATCGTTAACGTTCGTGAGTAAATTCTGTTTACGATAACGAAGCCTGACGGAACTTTAAAGGAACTTTAACATTTACATATTTCACCTTTTCATTGACTATTGAATTCTTTTAAATCTTATGACAACAATACATCAGATAACAGGAGTAAATTCTCCAAAATGTTCTGAACTGTGAGTAAAAACTGTTTATTAAGACAATATCTGAGGTTTAAACATCTCTAAGCTTCATTTGGTCCAATAAAAACTGAATAAAGTAGTTTTACTGTTAAAGCTGCAGCTGGGTTAAAGGTTAAAGGTTAAAGGGTTTTTGCACTGAGCTGAGACTCTGTGTGAATATTGCAGGCGGAAAAATGAGTTTTGGATCTGGAATAAAACTGACTGTTAACAGCAGTAAGTTATTTAATCTGTTTATATCAAAATAATGTGAGAAATCATCACTGTAGTGTTTTAATTAAGGTTCAGATGTTTTTAAAATGTTTATATTTGTTCTTAAATTCAGTCTGAAGCGGCGGATCAGTGGTTTTTAATTATTATTATTATTATTGTTAAACTTATAATAATTTCAGTTTAAATGAATTAATGCAGCGATTATTCAACATGGAGCAAAATAACATTAAATTAAGTTTATTTCGAACATGTTAAAAATAGTGAAACATTAGAAATAAGCAGTGGTTTACGGCAAAATAGAAATTATAGGAGAAAAAAAGAAATTTTAAAAAACAATAAAACAACATATATTTATATACACAAACACATATTTTCCTTCCACTCCAACATAAAACACGATGAAACTGTTTAAATATCATATTATTGGATCTAATGACATTAAAGGAAAGATTAGTTACATTAGATAAGACATACAGTATATATGTTAAATTATAACTATTATATAATAACTTCACTTATTACACAGAAAGCTGATTATAACATAAGGAAATGAAGAAGTGAGACTGCTGTTGGGATCAGTTTGATTATTATTGGATGTTAATCATGAAGAGTTTTTGATGTGAGGAAATAAACTGTGTGAATGATGCAACACGTAAACTCGTCTTTGGAGAAGGAACGAAACTCCTCGTACAGTCCAGTAAGAATTAAACTAAACAGCATTTATATATATATATATATATGTGTTTTATAATAATCTTGAATAACTTGCTTAACTAAGTGTTAAAAGTGGGAAAATCCAAGATAAAAGTAGAATAATACAGTTTTAAAACAGTTAATATTATAAAGTATGAACAGAATTCATGTTTATAAAGAGTCATTTTAATCAGATTTTATTATTAATATTGAAAAAATGTTGGAGCCTAAACCTCAAAGTTAACTTTAACTCCTAAAATAATTCCAGTTGGTTTGATTTAATGTTTGAAAATCTACAAAAAAATATCATTCAGCACTAAATATTTCTGTTATAATCTACAAAAGTGTAAATTATTATCATTTATATATGTGTGCGTTATAATAATGTTAATTTTCTTGAATAATTTGCTCAACTTACTGTTAAAAGTGGGAAAATCAAAGAGAAAAGTAGAATAATACAGTTTTAATATCGTGGAGAAATGATTAATCACAATATTTAATTTAATAATGAAAGTTCAGAGTTCAGCAGAGTCAGGTTTAGTTTTTGGTGAAGCTTTTCCTCGATGTGTGACTCAGTCTGGAGTCCAGAAGCTTCTGTTTGGATCCGGGATTAAAGTCTCCGTTCAAATACGTGAGTTTAATATCTGCTTCTATTCATCAGCTCAGTTTAAATGGTTAAATGTTCATTTAGAGGCTAAAACAGTCAGTTTAAATGGTCATAATGTTCATTTAGAGGCTTAAACAGTTTAAATGGTCATAATGTTCATTTAGAGGCTAAAACAGTTTAAATGGTCATAATGTTCATTTAGAGGCTAAAACAGTTTAAATGGTCATAATGTTCATTTAGAGGCTAAAACAGTTTAAATGGTCATAATGTTCATTTAGAGGCTAAAAAAGTCAGTTTAAATGGTTAAATGTTCATTTAGAGGCTTAAACAGTTTAAATGGTCATAATGTTCATTTAGAGGCTTAAACAGTTTAAATGGTCATAATGTTCATTTAGAGGCTAAAACAGTTTAAATGGTCATAATGTTCATTTAGAGGCTAAAACAGTTTAAATGGTCATAATGTTCATTTAGAGGCTAAAACAGTTTAAATGGTCATAATGTTCATTTAGAGGCTAAAAAAGTCAGTTTAAATGGTTAAATGTTCATTTAGAGGCTTAAACAGTTTAAATGGTCATAATGTTCATTTAGAGGCTTAAACAGTTTAAATGGTCATAATGTTCATTTAGAGACTTAAACAGTTTAAATGGTCATAATGTTCATTTAGAGGCTAAAATCAGCTGCTGCCTTTTAAACATAACGTGTCATAAATCTGCAGAATCAGTTTAACATGTTTTACATCTGGACTTTGAAAAGATAAAGTTTAATAATATAACTTTAAATGACCTATATCCTCCTTTAATAAATCTGCAGCTTCATCATAAACAAAGCTTTAATAACATGTTTTAATGTTTAGTTTTGCTTTGCACATAAATATTATATTTATTTAAACTATTGAAGGTTTTCTGCAGTTTGAGCTCAGCTGGTTATTGTTGAGCTTTACGTCACTGTGTGAATAATAATTATAATAAAATCATCTTCGGTTCAGGAAGTCAGCTGATCATTCAAACACGTGAGTAAAATGTTTCATATTAAATAATAATAATAATAATAATCTGCATGTTTATTTAACACAGAAATTATTCTTTATTCATAACTAAAATTATCAAAGAGAAGCTACAAATATGTTTTAATAAAATAGTTTACTCTAAAGAAATGATTATTAATTATTCAAAACATTCACATTAAAACATCTTTATATTCATTAATTAACATTTAATTTAGAGTAATTTAGCACAAAGATGTTTTAATGTGAACAGCTCCGTTAATCAGTTAATAGATTAATGATTAAACATCTTTTCCTCGTCTGTTCGGGTCTGATTAGATTCTGTATTAAAACTATAAAATAATGATTAATTACTTTATAATCTGACACACAGCTGATTGTCTGGATCAAAGTGTGTCAGCAGGTTTTTGTTCAGGATTTTCTGAATGTGTGAACGACGGAGTTTATAAATTAACTTTTGGAAACGGGACCAAACTTTACGTCCAGAGCAGTAAGTTATTTATTATACAGCTTTATTAACCATCATGACTTAATAATGACGTCATTTATTAATCATTAGGGAATAAAATGAACATATGTGGAAAACAGATGATGTAAATGATGCAGAGCTAAAAACAAACAGAATTTATTACATTATTATAAAAACTGTTCATTGTGAAAAACTGATTTCTTATTAATATGAAAAATGAACTATACAAACTAACAATAGCTCTTTATTTAATCTGACATACAAAAACACATTTTATATATATATACGTTTTTATATGATGATGTGATATTATTAATTTCCTATAGTGAAGTTTTGCTTCCAAATTTATGTAAAACTATTTGACATAAATGAAGGTAAAGGAGAAAAACTGTGATTTCTTATTAATATGAAATATCTACGACATGAGAAAACCAAAAAGCTCTTAATTTAATCTGACTCTGAAAATGCATAAAAGTTTTTATATTTAAACTATTTATTTAATAAGCAGAACAAAAAGTACTTTTCCTTCATCAGTAGCTATATTTGAGGTGTTTTAATGACTCCAGTCGGTGTTTATAGTTTATAGTTTATATTTTATTGTGCTGCGTTCACTGACTGTGTGAATGGAGTCGGCTCTAAAATCACCTTCGGATCCGGAGTTCATTTAATCGTTCAAACACGTGAGTCAAAACTTTCAAAACTTTCAAAACTTTCAAAACATTCAAATATCTGCAGAAAGTTTTTAAAAAAGTTAAAAAATCAGACTGAAAATTACAACAAATTGTAAACGTTTCAACTTGTTAAAAACATTTGTGTGCAGCTGATATGAGTGTTTAAGTGTTTAACTCACATTTATTAAAATCTGTTTATTTACATTTAATTTAATGAACTGAACTCTTTATGTTCTCCTGTGTTATGTAACTGATAAATAACCTGATTGTAAAATACACTCATTAAGAATTTATCCCCAGTTTATTAAAGACTGACGAGGTATTCATGAAGGATTTGAGACTAATTATCTAATTATGAGGCGATATAATGAACATTATGTAAGAGTTAAAATATTAGATTAAGACTAATGTTATAAATAAATAAACAACAATTATTAAAAAGCCTCTTAATGTTACTAAATACACCAAATACAAGTTAATGTTGCACATGGTGAAAGAAATGAACTAATATATTATAATATATTAATAAACTGAGCTTTAGATGCTTCGGAGGTTTTAGGATGCTAATAACTCGCTGTGTGAATAACAACAACAGATTAATGTTTGCATCTGGAGTTAAAGTTTCTGTTTCATCGCGTAAGTTCATTATGTTTTATATTCAACCATTAATCACTCGTTGTTGTTTATATTAAATTAAATTCAGAATCACACATAATTCAGATTAGCATTAAGGTTAGGTCTTTTTGGAGGTTTATATAATTAGTAAATCAGCATTTTATAATTTACTTATTATAAAAATTAGTCCTGTAAAAGATTAATTTGGGTGATTATGAAGTTAAACAGAAAAAGGAAGAAACAGCGTAATCATAAAACTATAAAATATATATTCACTACATCATATAAAGACACAAAGTATTTAATATCTTTAACACTTAAATAACATGAAGGGTAACTATTAATATTGTTTTTATTAGAAAAGTAATGAATATATATATATATATATATATATATATATATATATATATATATATATATATATAATACAGGCAGATACATTTATGTGTATTTATCACATTTTTTATTTTTTTAGTTGTTTTTTTTTAGAAACAGATTAAACACGTTACACATAAATCCCAAAATAAATAATAATTTGTTTTTACATTTAAATGTTTTAAAATAATATAAATAAATAGTTAAAACGTGAGGATCAGTGTTTTTGTTACCAGATGAACTTTAGTGTGAATAACATCAGGATTATATTTGCATCTGGAATTAAACTCAATGTTCTCACAAGTAAGTTTTTATTCATCTTAGTTAAAACTGAACGTTAATAATAATAGTAATAAAAATACTAAAAAATCTCCAATTACACTGCAAACTTTTACTCTAGTATATTATTTTTTGTGAAGTTTTAGTGAACGACGGAGTTTATAAATTAACTTTTGGAAACGGGACCAAACTTTACGTCCAGACCAGTAAGTTATTTATCCTCTTTAAAATGAACAAACAGCTGCTAATCATCATCATGACTTATTAATCATTTATTAATCATTAAGGAATAAAATGATGGTGAAGGGAGAGATGTTAATAAACTTTTCTCTCCCAAATATTAAAAAAAAAACTGACAATTAATTCCTAAAAAAGAAGCAGTTTAAGAAGTGAAAGGAACATAACGATAATGTGACAGCTGGAACTAAATTAATAACTGAAAAAAGTAAGTTATTAAATATTAAATATAAATCTGAACATATTATATATAATAAAATATATATATTTAAACATCGGAGCGATGTTCATGTTTCTGTCTCTTCGTGAGATTTCGTAACGAGACGATTTGATGTGTGAATAACAACAAGATCCTGTTTGGATCCGGATCCAAAGTGATCGTTCAGCTCAGTAAGTCATCAATAATATATAATAATAATAATAATAATAATAATAATAATAATATAATTATATAATATATAATCTGTGTGTTATTAGGTTTTAAGGTAAGTTTTATGTTTCCGATCATTTACAACTTAAATTAACAATAATTTCTTGTACAGATTTTCATGCAAACAAAACAAAGATAAGAGAAAAACTGATAAGATACAAAAACAAAACACTTAATATATCATCATTCTTTCTTCGTCCCTTTATGTTTCTCTTACTGATTATTTAATCTCTCTTTTATTATCTTTTGTTTTCTTTGACCGAAGAAAAGCTGCAGACTGAAGCCTGAGCTTATTTTGTCCTTTTTTAAAACATGAATTCAGTTTCTTCAAATCAAACTTAAGTCAGTAGCAGCGACTTTTAAACATGACAAAGTAAAATAAATGAACAACAACAGCTTAGTAATGAACTGAATGCAACGTTAAAACTGTGTTTAATTAGAGCAGAAAAATACCAAACCTAATAAAGACGTATGATTAGAAAACGTGATGATTATAATATACTTGTTTTATTGTAGAGAACAAACTGACTCCTGACTGGACTTATGTAAAAACATGATTAGTTCCTTAAAGTTTCAGAGTTTCTAAAAGAATAATGAAATAATGTTTTTCCGGTCGTTGTTTCTTAGTTTTTACCGATCGTCACTTTAGTGGAAACTGCAGGAAGTTTCCGTCTGTGTTTGAATCACAGTGTGACGGCCGTCGTCTCCTTTAGGTTTGATTCTTTTCTTCTGTTCATCGGTCCGGTGATTGTTTCACTACGAGTCCAAACGCTCTGTTTTATCTTTCTTTGATTTTCAAATATAAAACACGTCTAACAGCAGCTGGGAATCGTCCGTTGGATCGGACAGAGACGACAGAAACAGAGACGTTGGTGATGTTTTCACTTTAGTCCTGTTGTTTATGAGTTTGTCCTTTTTTTGTGTTTTTCAGAGGAAGTGTTCGAACCATCGTACTTCATCCTGACGGACCCAGACGATGATAACAAAACAAGCATTGGGTCCTGGTGCCTGGCAACTGGCTTCACCCAACAAAATATAACAAACAATAAAACAAATTGGGATCTTTTCAATAAGACCGAGGCCGTCCGGATTGATGGGGACTCTCTGTACAACGAGGTGGTTCCATTGGCTCCTGGAACCAACGACACTGAGTGCATGTCAGGTGAGTTTGAGTGATTTCCTTTTAATGTTTTCTTTTTATTAGAGTAAAGTGAAACCTTCCATTTTAGTTTATTCTCTGTCTGAAGCCTCTGATGATGAACTCGTCTATTGTTCCTGCTGAAATGTGAAACTCGTCGCTCTTTTGTCAACACGCGTCTCAAAGATGACGATCGATGTGTGATCAGTGTTTGCAAAGTATTTAAAACTAAACTTTAATCCTTCTTCTGTCTCATTTCTTTCAGTGGGTGAAGATAAATGTGAGGAAACTCTGCAGCCAGGTTAGTATTAATAATAATAATAATAATAATAATAATAATGATAATATGAACAGCTGATTCTGGTTCTAAAGCTTTGTTCCTTTGAGTCTTGGTTTAATTTCTTCCTCTGTGGTTTGCAGATGAGAAGGTGAACTTAATGTCTTTGACCATCCTGGGACTCAGACTTCTCTTCCTGAAGACCGTCGTGTTCAACGTCCTGATGACGCTGCGGCTGTGGATGAGTCAATGTGAGTAATAACTGTTCATGCTCATAGTTCTTTATACTGTAGGAATCAATGTGAGTAATAACTAGGGTTGGGTACCTGTCACATTTTAACCGATACCAGTAGTTCAAAATGCATAATCTCTCAGTTTCCTGGAAGGTATTAAACATTTAACCATCAATAGTATAATAAAAATCAAGTGTTGTTACAACCTGCATTTTGTTTTGGTTGTAGACTCATCATTCCCAATGTTGATTGCTTGAACCTCTGATTACGTTTAATAAGCTAAACGTGTTTTAATGATCGCTGTCAGTGTTTCTGTCTTAATGTTCTGAGTTTGGGTTCTGGTGAAAGTCAGAGAAGATGTTTGTTTGATGCTACTGTGAGATGGGACATGACTGATATTAATATTACCTCCATCCATCACTCCAATATCCACAATGCAGAGTATGAAGCTCAGATCTTGACACTGGATGAAACTGTAACAGCTGTCTGGATTAAGAGTGAAATAACAAAGAATTGTTTACAGTGGTCTTATTGGAGAGTTCAGGACTTTGACTCAATGACTGGGAATCACGTTCTACCTGTTTTTAGCTTTAGATACTAAAACTTGGTTTAGTTAAGTGTACGATGTAAACTCATCCTGTCTTGTGCTTCAAATCAGCGTTGAGCCTTTTGGTGTTTAACCAACTTAACGATATTTTCTGAGTTGGGAATCCGAACCCGATATCTTTAAGGTATCGTCCGAAATAAATTGATAAATCGGTTGTTACCTTAGATGTTGTCCTTTGATGGGAGACCATTATACTTGGTATCCATTGATTTCTGATTATACCTTTTTAAGGTGTCTGAAAGCAATCGATACCAACTGCTATTGAAACGTCTCCCATCAATCGATCCTTTCTGCACCCAGAGACAGAAGATAAGACTGTTTGTCTGGACTTGCTCACAGCTGATCAACACCAAGCCTCCTTGGATTTAATGCGACATATGTTTGGTCTCATTATCACTTTAAGGCAGAGGCGTCCAAACTATTCCACAAAGGTTCGTGTGGCTGCAGGTTTTCATTCCAACCAATCAGGAGCACACCAGACTTGAATCATTTAATCAATTGATCTCAGTCTTCAGACAGTTGATTGGTTGAATCATGTGCTCTTGATCGGTTGGAACAAAAACCTGCAGCCACACGGCCCTTTTGTGGAATAGTTTGGACATGCCTGCTTTAAGGAGCTTGGATTGGTGCTGATGTCGTCATTTCTTAAACGATACCGAGTCGTAGCTGAGAGAAGTCGATGTTCATCATGATTAAGCTGCAGATGCGTTTAATATGAACATTTCTTACACAAAGCGTATCCACCAAAGGAAATCATACGTATGATATGAGAACATAACTTTGGGGAGATTTAGGATTGTTTTGAAGACGTTTCCTAACATCGGTCCACGAGCCAACAACCAGTCCAGTTTATCCCAGTCATCTAAACCACTGATGTGGAGGATAACACCAAGGTGAATGTTAAAGTTATTAACTATCAGACCTCATAGATTAGCTACTTGGTTTTAGAGCTTAATAAAGCTGTTTAGAGCTCTGAACCTCAGCGCTCAGTCAGTGGTGTAGACGGTTTGGTAAAACTGGACTTGGTCGCTTCGTGTGCAAAGAGACAAACGTTCTGTCAAAGTGAACAAATCAATGTAAATGTCATTAAAAAAAGATTCATGTCAGATGAATTAAATCTTTTCTTCATGTTTTGTCTTTTAGGAGCTCGTCAGATCTTCACCAGAGAAAAACTCAAGAGGTCGGATTCACGATACGAGTCTCAGATCGAGTCGATGAAGCGTTGACTCGTCGCTTGCTGTCATTTAAATAATAACATTTAAATAATAATCAGCTTTTATTATAGCAGCTGTTCATATCTTCATACTGTGGACAGATGTGAAGACTTCCTGTCACATCTTTATTATTCTGTACAAGTTGATTTTCAATGAATGATTTTTTATTCTTTATTTCTTCCTGCTGATGTAAATATATCTGAGTTCCAGTTAAAGTCTGACAGACTGATTGTTTTGCTTTAAGTATAAAAATATTGAAACCTGTTTATGTGATATTTCCTCTGTGATGTTTAAATAAACTCTGAAAAACGACAGAGTGACTCTGTGTGATTTATTCATAAATCCTGCTTTAATTTGTGTGTTTAGCTGTGTGTAGTATTTTTTCTGTACAGTTAATGTTTATGAATGGCAGTAAGTACAGAGAATATCAATCAAAGTCATTTAATGTAGGACTCTACTAGTGACCTGTGTTTTTAAAACAACTGAGAAACTGTGTTATGGTTGGGGAACATACTCATATTTTCTGGGACTGCCCCAAAATACAGATATTTTGGAAAGGTTTAAAGAAGTGTCATCACCCTGGACCCACGGGAGCGTGTCTATGTTCACACATTTCTAAAAGATTATTCAAATTTAGACCCTATGTTCCCACAGCCCTCTGTGAGGCTACGAGTGAAAGTCCCTCACGAGCAATAATTTACAAATTAAGCACTGGGGCACAACGCTGTCCTGATTGGGTCTTTTTGTGCTCCTAAGATCAGGAAGACCAGACTTTTCTTCTCATTGGGTTACAGCACAGCACATGGGCTTTGAGCATTGAAATAACCAGGGACTTATGGAGCTGAATTTTCAAATTTCACAAATTTAAAACATTTAAATGTTGAAGTTCTATCCAATCAGCTGATGCCTGACTATCATGCTGGAGACTGGGATTTGTTTCCCACTTGGGCCGAAAAGATTCACGTGTGACACTGGGAGCCGTAGACCCGGACGAGTGTGGGGAAAATTTTGGAGGGTGAATGTAATGGATGCAGTTGTAAAATATAACCCTAACCCTAATCCCCATTGGACATATTGCATATATTGTTGATGATGGCAAGAAAAACTATTAACTGGATGAAGCCTAACCCTCCTGCAAAAGCACAATGGGTACAAAACATCAGACAAATCTACCTGATGGAACATATGACTCCTGTTATTTTATACCTTGAATAAGATTCTCCTCCTCGTTGTGATATTTGGACCTATGGTGTCATTCTGACCCAATGCAGCATCGTTTGTACCTTATATATGTGTGGAGAGAAGCCCAAACTCAAGGTGATTTTGTTTGGTTTTATACAGTTAAAATTGCTTGTTAATATTTATGAATGGCTAAATTCTAAAAAAAGTCATTTAATGTGTTATATCTAAAATAAAATGGGTCCAGTTGGCAGAACAAGCTGTTTTCATAAAGAATACTGTCATATTCAGAAGTCTGAGTGTCACTGTACAAGCAGAAACCCAGGGGCCCAAAGTGTCTGGAGCCCAAAGTACCAGGGGCCCAAAGTGTCAGGGGCCCAAAGTGGATAGCAGGCGTGGTGCATGTTCCTTTGTTAGTTTCCCCTGGCTCAGTTGTCATTTTCTCGCCCTGCGTTCACGTTGTCTAAATAGCAAATGCAACAGTCTGTGCGCCTATAGGCGTGTTGCTCTCATAATGAGGTTGGTCAGGCGCATTGATGGCGCGTTGCTATTTTGAGGCAGAGGAAAGCGATTGTGCCACAGTCCAAAAAAAACAGGTCTAAAGTCACTGGCTCATATTTCACTGTTGTTAAAGGATCATCAAGAGTCCAATATGCTGCTAGATAGGCGACACTGAGCTTGTTACGGACGCGCAGCAGCAAACATGCAAAACATTACAAATAAAAGGACTAAAATGTGAATTCATATTATGATGTACATCTACATATTAAAAGTAACAATGACGCTCCACTATGTATCATAATCAGTCGCAGTAATGATCAATGAAACTGTCAATGTAGTCATGTGACCAATCCTGGTAAATCTGCCATCAAACTAACAATCCGCCAAGCTGACGCCTGGATATTAAAGGGAGATGACACTCTGATTGGTTTACTGTGTTATGCCCAAAATACGCCTAATGATTAATGAGGAGACTTAAGTCCTTTTAACCCTTTGAGACCAAGCACCAGGCGCAGTGAACATTATCCCGCCGTTAAAATAGCAAAAGTGGATTTGGATTCGCCCCAAAGGCAGTTGCGCCACGCTCTTCACGCCATGCGCTATAGATCATTAAAATGGGGCCCTTAGTCTTGTTTTGTTCATTTTCCTTATTGAACTGTTTTTTATTCACATGTTTAAAATAGAAAAACACAAATAACCAAAAGTATGAAGACATCAGAGCGGATCTCTTCTGGTCTGATGGAGGTTTGGACTCTTTGTTCAGTCGTTGGTTTTCAGTTTGTTCCGTGTTGCTGTTCCTGTTCTCCTCACCTGCCGTTTATTTCCCCTCCACACCTGTATGAGTCTCATCAGCCAATCAGCTCCCAGTCTGGCCTGGTCTAGTCACCTATTCCTCATCAGCTCATCAGTTCAATCTGTATTTAAGTCTCGGTTTCAGTCCAGTTCTTGTTGGATCCTTCATCGTCTCTTCTGTTCAGTTTAACTCAGACTTTCTTTGTTTTTTCTGTGCATTTTCTAGAAGTAAAAACCTTTTTCTGGAGCTTCAGTCTCTTGTGTTTGGGTCAAACTGCTCCGCTGGCTCTGACGCAGTCTTTGTTTGCAGCATCAACACTGATCAGACTCACATTTCATCCTCATTAATGAATAAAGCAGCATTAACCAAACAGGACTGAGCCTCTTTAACCCATTCAACACTTTCTGCTGATTGTTTCCCTTCTTTCCTGTTTGCACAAGTGTACTTCCAATAATTCTTTACTTTAATGATGAAAAAATAAATAAATTCTGAGTCGCTGCTGAAGAAAAAACTAAGTTCTGATACACAAATGTGTTTGCAGTTTTTGGACTTTTTCTCTAATCTTTGATTTTTGCTGAAATATTGGATCATTTGAACATTTATTGAAATGAAAGCATGTGAGAAGTTTAGAGGGAAAAATCACTATTTGGTGGAGCTGTTAACAACTCAAAGGCTTCGTTCACACTGCAGGCCTTAATGCTCAAATCCGATATTTTGTTTGGCTGTTCACATTACACTTTTAAATGTGGCCTGTCTGTGTGCGATGTGAACAACTGACGCTCCTGAAGTGACTCAGCTGATCATTAATGACGTCACGAACAGAACAGTGTTTACAGAGCGAACATGGCAACAGCAACGGCCGGTGACGTTACTGGTCGTCTCATTTATGGTCTAATGTTAAAAACAGTGTGTTGAAGGTGATGTTGAAAAGGAAGAAGAGAAGAAAGAAAATGAATACTTTAATGATGTCTGGGTTAGGATTAGGTCTGTCTGTTTAATAATGTATCCGATTCAGTATCACATTTGAAAGTGGCCTGAATTGGATTTGGAAATGTCAGATTCAATGAGACTTGTGCTGTTCACATTGTCAGAAACTAATCAGATACGGGTCACATTAGAGCGAACAAATCGGATTCAGGTCACTTTTAACTGCAGTGTGAACGTAGCCTAAGACGTCTGAAATACCAAAGTCTGCAGTTAGATGGAGGAATGAGAGGATGGAACAGTTTCTTGGGTCAGCTGTATTCTGGCAATTTTCTATTAAAGAAGCACAGAGTCGTTTGTTGTCTTTCTGAGAGTTTATTCAGTCGCTTGCAGACAGACTCTTTGCTGTCTCCAGTGTGAGATGAATGAGCTCAGAGCAGATTATAGTTGTCAGATTATATACAATAATACATTATGTTGTTCTACCATCAGCACAATAGTCACAATGTGTTGTACAATCAGGACAATGGTTAGTCAGTAGATTATAACATACATGACGTTCATTCAATCAGCAGTTCATGTAACATAAGTGGTGTCATGGTCAGCAGATTATGACACACACACACCTAATCACATGACATAATTACTGTTGATGCTGCCATCATAAAAGGACTTGAAACACAATTTGGAAACTTGGAACACTGAATAATCAGACACACAGTCTTGAGTTCATCTGACTGGCATGCTTCATCTCACCAGAACAAGCTGCAGGCCCTTTATTTGTAATTTGCGGCACCTGTGTACAACTCCTCCAATTTCAGAAATCAGGCAAAATCAATCAACAAACAAAACTCAACAGTTACTCATATTATCAGGGAAGATGAATATTATATATATATATATATTACATTACATTAGCTAAAGGAGATCATTAGTTATTTTCAGTGATGCAGTTTCTGTGAAGCTCTGAAACCAGACTGGAGTTTTGAGCCATTTGGGTTAAAAGTTCATTATAAACAAGGATTACAAGGATTTTAGAAATGAAATGAAGTTTTTCATTAGTGGCTGAACAACTTCCTGTTTGACAGAGAGGAACACGGCTGGTTTATAGAGAGATGTTAATAACAGAGAGCTTTTAATAACAGATATTAATAACAGAGAGGATTCTGGGCCGATGGAGCTGACAGCATTGAGTAGTTTAGTGTGCATGATGTCGACTGAATAAAGGTGAAGTTCAGGCCTTTACCTCTGCAGCTATAATTACACTTCATACTGTGCTTTTTAGATTTATAGATGTTTTTTACACTTTTACATTTATATATAAAATAACATCAACAGTAATTTCCCCTCAGCAGAAAGCTTCTTGGTTTCAGAGCTCAGAGAGTAAGAGGACAAACATCATGACTCATTTCTAACCCTGATCAGTGTTTATCTGCAGGTTACAGGAAGCTGAGGCAGAACAACTCATCTGACTCTGAAACACAAAGTTAAAGATCAGGATGAAAAGTTTCTGCTTGTTAAATCTGCAGCAGCTAAATAATCACTTTGATTATAATGACTGATGTTATTAGTTTACTATTATTCCTGTTTCTTTTCTTCCTGTTTAATTTGTATTTATTTATGTTTTTAAATGAAAATCACACAGTAGACAGGAAACTGTAACTAACACAGTTCAATGAAAGCTGCAAAACTTCAGCCAGAACATCTGTGAACATTACATCATCTTTCCTGCACAGTGTGACACTATTTACACTATTCACACCCTGAACCAGCAGAGTCAAACATCTGCAGGTCAGTGACACTAAAGTGTTGGTAAGATGATGAATTCATAAATCAGTTAAACTAGTTTTAAAAGCAGCATCAGGTTTGTTAAAATGTACATTTAGTATTTTTTTTGGTTTTATGGGAGATAAATTCAGACTGAACTCAGCGGCTCCGCAGCAAGACATCATGGAGGTCCGTAGCAGCAAGACATCATGGAGGTCCGAGTTACGCCCAGTTCAATATAATTAATATATTAAAAAGAAGATCAATGAGAGAAAACTGGATCAATGTGTAATTAAGGTTTTATTGTTTTAATAATTGTTTTATAAATGGATGAATACAGAAAAAGACCTTAAACAGATCTTAAAAACTAGTTTTAAACGGCATCTTTTATTAGTCAGTATGAACAAGAGGAACGTGGGTCAGTAACTAATAAATGTTGGTAAGATGATGAATTCATGAATCAGTTAAACTAGATTTAAAAGCAGCATCAGGTTTGTTAAAATGTACATTTAGTATTTTTGTTGGTTTTATATCATTTGAAATGACATTTGCACCATTTTTTACTTAACCACCATTTTCTGTTTAATATGTAAAATGATATATATTATACATTATTATAAGTTATTATGGGATGTTTTACTGGTCTGACCCAGCTGAGATCAAACTGGGCTGTTGAACTAAAATGAGTTTGACTCCTCTGCTATAAACACTATAAAGCTTCTTCATGAATATTATCAATAATAAACCTTTTAAACATTAAAACACAGATTAAAATAATGTCAGATTAATGATCACAGGAAGCTTTATCATTCCTGCTGCATGAGCTGATATTCATTCTGTTTTATGTGTCTTTACATGATGGACATCTTAAAGTTTATTGTGTCATCTGTCTCTTAAAAGAAGGAAAGCAGCCATTATGTTAAATGGACTGTACTTATTTAGCGCCTTTCTAGTCTTTTCGACCACTCAAAGCGCTTTACATTACAACTCATTTACCCATTCACACACATTCATACACTGATGGCAGGAGCTACCACGCACTGTTCTCTGAGTCCTGTAGTTTTATTCTAAAGTTAATATCTTGTTAACTGTTCACATTAAAATGTTCTCACATTTGAGCTGTTGGTCCTCACAGAGACAGAGACAGAGTTAGGGTTAGGGGTTTTAGGGTTAGTGTGACAGCGCTCTCACTCTGCTGATGCATGCTGCAGAGTTAGGGTTAGGTGTTTAGGGTTAGTGCGACACTCTGCTGATGCATGCTGCAGAGTTAGGGTTAGGTGTTTAGGGTTAGTGCGACACTCTGCTGATGCATGCTGCAGCAGAACAAACAGGAAACCACAGAGAGAATCAGCTCTGAGCTGATCACAAACACTGATACCTGCTCTGTTTGTTCTATTAACATTTATATTTAACTATGCAGCTGCAGCGTTGCTCACTCACACCAAGAACTAAACTAACTCACTTCAATAAATATTAAATATAAAGATGTAAAAAGTTAAAATAAAGAGTCGGCTGAAGTTTGAGCTTCAGTTTCCAGATAAATATCGATGGTAGAAGTTCAGAGTTTTTTTCTTCTTTAACTCGTCTGTTTCATTTTAGTTCAGAAAGTTTTACACATGTTTCTGCATCACGAGACGATCAGAACAATATTATATATTATATCATTTTACACTTACAATGAATGTTTTTAAACCAACATCAGTCCTGATAATAATTATCATATATTCATTAATTTTCAGGGTTTTAACCCTTTAAATGCCAGTTTAACATCATACAGTTTATTTAATGACTGACTGTAACATAAACAGTAAATATGCAGCACAGTTAAAGTGTTATATATTTTATTATATTGAGTTTGACAAGCTGTGTGTGTGTGTGTGTGTGTGTGTGTGTGTGTGTGTGTGTGTGTGTGTGTCTGTGTGAGAGAGAGAGAAAGAGATTTAGACATAATTTTATAAATGCAGACCTGTAAGACCTTATTAATTCTCCACTTGTATCTTGCACACACACACACACACACACACAAACACACACACACACACACACACACACACACACACACACACATACACATACACACACACACACACACACACACACACACACACACACACACACACACACACACAGATTGTATTATCTTAAAGTGTTCTTAATATTTTGCCCCATCATGTGTGTTAATAGTCAATATAAAGCACCTTAACACACCTGCATCATTATGAGCTCAGTAATAAACATAAAGCAGAATCATCTCCGTCCTCACAAGTAGAATTAATATCAGAGCTGTTGTTATTGGATTGAATCAGAGTTCATGTTCCTAATGAAGAGATCAGTGAGTGCAGATCATCATTAACTCTGCTGTTCATATATTTAGATTTAATAACACTGATAAATAATCTTCTTCTTTTTAGCAGAATAATGTAAATGTTGAACTACATGATCATTATGACTACAGTAATGGTCTCCTGTTGGTTTACTACTTCTACTACTGTAAGAAGTAGTAGTACTACTACTACTACTACTACTACTGTAAGGAGTACTACTACTAGTACTACTACTGTAAGGAGTACTACTACTACTACTACTACTGTAAGGAGTACTAGTACTACTACTACTACTACTGTAAGAAGTACTAGTACTAGCTTCACGTCTCTTGTTAAATGACTCTCTGAGGATTCAGATGGAGCCAAATATTAAAGTAACACTTTAAATTTCCATCAATGAGACACAGATCATAATAATCATAATGATCATTATAACAGTTAGTTATTGCATCACTAACTGCAGCTGTGATGCAATAAAACAAACATACCTGAGTAAAGTATGAGTACCATGAAACTGATCATATGTGAAGTGTTTACGTTAATGTGTTCATTCACTTAAAACATATTAAAACCTTTAAATGTGTTAGTTTGCATGATGGGATGTGGAGGTGGTGAACTTTAGGTTTTATGTTTTTGAAGAATCAGAAACATGTTGATCTGATAAGTGAATGTTTCATCACTTCCTGGTTTCACAAGAAGCCTGATGGAAACTATGCAAACCACAGAGACCCACTCACAGCTGTGTGTGTGTGTGTGTGTGTGTGTGTGTGTGTGTGTGTGTGTGTGTGTGTGTGTGTGTGTTTGTGTGTGTGTGTGTGCCCACTTCCACTCCATCTGTTTTCC